>NC_092104.1:24862101-25089601 GCF_045679555.1 Salvelinus alpinus
GAGAGAGAGACAGAGAGAGAGGTCCAGTTGCCAGACCAAAAATACAAATTCCACCTAGACACCGTTTCCCTAGAGCACACAAAAAACAAAACATACCTCGGCCTAAACATCAGCACCACAGGTAACTTCCACAAAGCTGTGAACGATCTGAGAGACAAGGCAAGAAGGGCCTTCTATGCCATCAAAATGAACATAAAATTCGACATCCCAATTAGGATCTGACAAAAAGTACTTCAATCAAGTTATAGAACCCATTGCCTTTTATGGTTGTGAGATCGGGGGTCCGCTCACCAACCAAGAATTCACAAAATGGAACAAACAACAAATTGAGACTACATGCAGAAGTCTACAATAACAGAATTCTGCAATAACTGCATAACAACGTAAAACACCAAATAATGCATGCAGAGCAGAATTAGGCCGATACCCGGTAATTATCAAAATCCAGAAAATAGCCGTTAAATTATACAACCACCTAAAAGGAAACAATTCCGAACCTTCCATAACAAAGCCATCACCGACACAGAGATGAACCTGGAGAAGAGTCCCCTAAGCAAGCTGGTTCTGGGGCTCTGTTCACAAACACAAACAGACCCCACAGAGCCCCGGGACAGCAACACAATTAGACCCAAACAAGTCATGAGAAAACAAAAATATAATTATTTGACACATTGGAAAGAATTTACCAAAAAACAGAGCAAACTAGAAGGCTATTTGGCCCTAAACAGAGAGTACACAGTGGCAGACTACCTGACCACTGTGATTGACCCAAAATTAAGGAAAGCTTTGACTATGTACAGACTCAGTGAGCATAGCCTTGCTATTGAGAAAGGCCGCCGTAGGCAGACCTGGCTCTCAAGAGAACGCAGGCTATGTGCACACTGACCACAGAATAAGGTGGAAACTGAGATGCACTTCCTAACCTCCTGCCAAATGTATGACCATATTAGAGTCACATATTTCCCTCAGATTACACTGACCCACAAAGAATTTGAAAAAACAACAGATTTTGATAAACACCTATATCTATTGGGTGAAATACCACAGTGTGCCATCACAGGTATTTGTGAGGGGTTTAGACATGTTGAATGCACTATGCTATCTGTATGAACTACTGGCACACAGCTCAGACACCCATGCATACCCCACAAGACATGCCACCAGAGGTCTCTTCACAATCCCCAAGTCAAGAACAGACTATGGGAGTACGAAATAGAGCCATGACTACATTGAACTCTGTTCCACATCAAGTAACTGATGCAAGCAGTAAAATTTCATTTAAAAAACTGATCAAAATACACCTTATGGGTAGGGGGCTCAAGAGAGCGTGCTATGGAGAAGACGTGCTTTGCTAGAGCTCCACTCTATTTTGAAACAAATTAATATTTATCTTAACCTCACAACCTATAACTTCAAACATTGTCTGGCAATATGACAAAGGGAAAAGGCACCAAAAAAGGGGGAGTTAAACAAGATCATTTGAATGAGATAGACAATGAACTAATTTCAACATCGCCGACCCACGAGGAGTTAGGTGAAGATGCTAGCTCCCAAGAGTTCCCCACAGATCCTACTCAACGTGACATACTGGCTGCCATAAACTCACTAAGCAAGAAGGTGGACACAAGGTTGGCTGATATCTCAAAGATTATTGAGACTTTGACTGAAACTGTGAAGGCAACTAAGGGAAGGGTGCATGAGGTTGAGCAGACGACAGTCGATCACGAGGCCAGACTACAGGACATAGAGAAACAGTGCGCAACGTTAAAAAATGACAACAAAACCCTGAGAGCCTGATTGGAAATGCTCGAGTCGCATTCAAGACGCCAGAACATCCGAATATTTGAGGAGGACACTGAGAAAGGGAAACCCACTGAATTCGTCTCGGAGCTGATAGTGGCATTGCTGGGAGTGAACACTTCAAAACGGCCACCCTGATCGACCGCGCACACAGATCACAGGCAACGAAGCCGGCCAAGGGTGCGCCACAAAGGCCATTCATTGTAAGGCTGCACTATCCCCAGACCAGGGATCTCATCCTCAAGCTGGCTAGTCAAAAGTTCCCCCTTAACTACAACGGAGCCAGGGTGTCTTTCTACCCAGATCTTACCTTGGAGGTGAGGAACCAACGGAAAGAGTATGATGAGGTACGCAACAAATGCAGGGCGGCCAACATCCGATATGGATTCCTCTTCCCAGCCCGGTTTAAGGTGACAGTCGAGGGATCAACACGTACGTTTGACAACGCAAAAGAGGCCGATCTGTTCTTGTCAAGCAAGTTCCCTGGCTGTGTCAAGAACGGCTGTACAGAACGGCTGTGTCAACCGGCTAAATGGACAAATACAGGCCAGGAATGTGTTTGAATTTCCTGCCTATGTCTTTTCGATCAGAAGATCAGAAATTGGGACTTAAACGATGGGTGAGATGTTGTGGCTTATATAGCATTGTTTAGCCTATCATGTTTTAGCACCACTCACCCCCTAACGTGAGAGTTAAGTGTTATTTAATATTAGTTTATATGCGGAGCATCTATAGACGACGAGTTAGTTCAAGTTGTATGTCTAGACACCCTAAGGTTTGTGTGTTAGTCAAGGAGTGCTTCGTTTGGGGAAGTCACTCAGTAAAGGGACGGGAGGGGGGAGGGGGGATGGGGTCTGTGTTTTATGTTCACGTTTAATACAGGTGGCATGACAAGCTCCCGCACGGCGGGACGTTTTTCTTCTGGGTTTTGTATGACAGCAGCAATTTGCTCTAAAATAAGAAATGCCACATAGTGACCGAGCACAGAGTAGACCAGGTGGAATAAAGATAGTCAGCTGGAAATGTAATGGCTTAGGGCATGTCGTGAAATGAGCTAAGGTTCTCTCTCATCTTAAATCACTGGGGGCTGACATAGTGCTTCTTCAAGAAACTCATATTAAACGCTCCGCTCAGGCCAAGCTACGAGTCGGCTGAATCGGTCAGATATACCAGTCTAACTTTGATGCAAAAGCGTGAGGGGTAGCAATCCTGATAAGGAAAAACATTCCTTTTGTTTACTCATCCTCGATTTCAGATCCTAATGGTCGGTATATTATTGTGGCTGGTACACTGAATTCGAAACCAATAACCCTGGTCAATTTATATGGACCCAACTTCGATAAGCCATTATTTTTTCAAAGGGTATTTAAGGCCATACCAAATATCTCGGATACAGGTGTTATTGTTGGAGGTGACTTTAACTGTAAGTTAGATCATCTTTTAGATAAACAGCTATCAAGGTCACTTCAACAATCAAATGCCAGTGTCTGTCTAAATACGTTGATAACAAACCTTAACATTGTCGATATTTGGAGACTGACGCACCCAACAGATTCTTTCTTTTCATCAGTTCATAAATCATATTCCAGAATTGACTATTTTTTGTTGGACTTCAAACTAATTTCAGCAGCTGCGTCGGTTACCTATCACCCTATTCTAATTACGGACCACTCTCCTCTGTCCATGGAGCTGAAACTCGACAATATGTCGACAGGTCGACGACCGTGGCGCTTAGACGCATACCTGTTGAAAGATGAGGCTTTTTGTCACTATTTGAAGGAGCAGATTGCCTTTTTCCTTGGAGCTAACGACACGGGGGATGTTGACGACTCCACGCTTTGGGAATCTCTAAAGGCTGTGATTAGAGGTTACATTATTTCTTATACATCAGAAAGGAAGAAACCCGCCAATACTGGGCTGAGAGAAATTGAAAGAGAGTTAGGGGAACAGGAGAACGTTTTTAGGACGAATTCCTCGAATACAGTCCTTGAGAAGATCACAAAGTTGAAATATGAATACAATACCATCATTTCAAAACGGGTGGGCTCTTTACTTGCTAGTTTGCTACTGATCCACAAACTATGGGACCCTTTCTCGCTGAATGTGAACTTCCTAAACTAGACAGGGGGGCAGCTGCTGCACTCGATGCAGGGATAACTTTAGAGGAAATTAACACAGCGATAGCACAATTTCCAAACAGCAAGGCCCCTGGGCCCGATGGATATGTAATAGAATTTTATAAGAAATACTGCGCCAGTCTAGCTCCACTTATGTTGCGAATTGTAACGGCTGTCGTCTTCCTCCTCGTCTGAGGAGGAGAAGTTTGAAGGATCGGAGGACCAATGCGCAGCGTGGTAATTGTTCATCTTATTTAATGGAAGTGAACAACTCAAAATACAAAAACAACAAAGTGAAAAACCGAAACAGTTCTATCTGGTGCAGACACACAAAGACTGAAAACAACCACCCACAAAACCCAACAGAAAACAGGCTACCTAAATATGGTTCCCAATCAGGGACAACGATTGACAGCTGCCTCTGATTGAGAACCAAATCAGGCCAAACACAGAAAACCAACACAGAAATAGAAAACATAGATTACCCACCCAACTCACGCCCTGACCACACTAAAACAAAGAAGATACAAAAGAACTATGGTCAGAACGTGACAGTACCCCCCCCCCCCCAAGGTGCGGACTCCGGCCGCAAAACCTGAACCTATAGGGGAGGGTCTGGGTGGGCATCTGTCCGCGGTGGCGACTCTGGCGCTGGACGTGGACCTCACTCCACCATAGTCTTTGTCCGCTTTAGTGGCCTCCTAGGAACGGCGACCCTCGCCGCCGACCTTGGCCTGGGAACCCAACTAAAGGGCCCCACTGGACTGAGGGGCGCCTCTGGACTGAGGGGCAGCTCCGGACTGAGGGGCAGCTCCGGACTGAGGGGCAGCTCCGGACTGAGGGGCAGCTCCGGACTGAAAGGCAGCTCCGGACTGAGGGACAGCTCCGGACTGAGGGACAGCTCCGGACTGAGGAACAGCTCCGGACTGAGGGGCAGCTCAGGACTGAGGGGTAGCTCAGGACTGAGGGGCAATTCCCGACTGGCGGACGGCTCTGGCGGCTCCCGACTGGCGGGCGGCTCTGGCGGCTCCCGACTGGCGGGCGGCTCTGGCGGCTCCCGACTGGCGGGCGGCTCTGGCGGCTCACAACTGGCGGGCGGCTCTGGCGGCTCCCGACAGACGGGCGGCTCTGACGGCTCTGGACAGACGGGCGGCTCTGACGGCTCTGGACAGACGGGCGGCTCAGGCGGCGCTGGACAGACGGGCAGCTCAGGCGGCGCTGGACAAACGGGCAGCTCTGGCAGCACTGGACAGGCGGGAGCACCTGTAGTGAGGAGACAGAGAGACAGCCTAGTGCGGGGGGCTGCCACCGGAGGGCTGGTGCGTGGAGGTGGCACCGGATAGACCGGACCCTGGAGGCGCACTGCAGGTCTTGAGCACCGAACCTACCCAACCCTACCTGGCTGAATGCTCCCCGTAGCCAAGCCAGTCCCCGGTTTGCCGCACTGGGCTGTGCTGGCGAACCGGGGACACCATGCGTAGGGCCGGTGCCATTAACCCCGGCCCGAGGAGACGCACTGGAGACCAGATGCGTTGAGCCGGCTTCATGGCACCTGGCTCGATGCCCACTCTAGCCTGGCCGATACTAGGCGCTGCTATGTACCGCACCGGGCTATGCCTGCGCACCGGGGACACCGTGCGCCTCACGGCATAACATGGTGCCTGCCCGGTCCCTCTCTCTCCAAGGTAAGCACGGGGAGTTGGCTCAGGTCTCCTACCTGGCTTAGCCACACCCCCCGTGTGCCTCCCCCCAATACATTTTTGGGGCTGCCTCTCTGGCTTCCATCCGCGCTTTCTTGATCGCCGTGCCAACTCCATTCTCAGGTAACCCTCCTCACATTGTTCCATAGAATCCCAGGCGGGCTCCGGCACTCTCCCTGGGTCGACCGACCACCTCTCTATTTCGTCCCATGTTGTAAAATAGTCCTGCGATCGCTGCTGCCCGATACCACGCTGCTTGGTCCTTTTTTGGTGGGTGGTTCTGTAACGGCTGTCGAGAAGTTTGAAGGATCAGAGGACCAATGCGCAGCGTGGTAATTGTTCATCTTATTTAATGGAAGTGAACAACTCAAAATACAAAAACAACAAAGTGAAAAACCGAAACAGTTCTATCTGGTGCAGACACACAAAGACTGAAAACAACCACCCACAAAACCCAACAGAAAACAGGCTAACTAAATATGGTTCCCAATCAGGGACAACGATTGACAGCTGCCTCTGATTGAGAACCATATCAGGCCAAACACAGAAAACCAACACAGAAATAGAAAACATAGATTACCCACCCAACTCACTCCCTGACCACACTAAAACAAAGAAAATACAAAAGAACTATGGTCAGAACGTGACACGAATGTTTAAACAATCCAAAGAAAATGCCTAACTCCCGCAAACACTGTATGAAGCTACAATAGCACTGATCTTGAAAAAGATAGAG
The DNA here is from genome assembly GCF_045679555.1 of Salvelinus alpinus. NCBI lineage: Eukaryota > Metazoa > Chordata > Actinopteri > Salmoniformes > Salmonidae > Salvelinus > Salvelinus alpinus. The sequence goes on from NC_092104.1 coordinate 24,868,455, forward strand.
ATTCCATGGAGATGTCGTCTTATCGCCCCGTGTTGTTACTCCTCATAGAAAATAAGGTGTTGACAAAGATATTGGCAAACCAATTGAAAATATATATTTCTGACATCATACACCCTGACCAGACAGGTTTTATCCCGGGCCGACATATATACTACAATTTGAGACGCCTTTTCAACGTAATGTATCCTGATCATAAAGTTGAGGCAGTGGTAATAGCTCTTGAAGCAGAGAAGGTATTTGATCAGATTGAGTGGAAGTATATGATGTCGGTTCTGGAGCATTTCAGGAGCATTAATTGGATAAGAATTATTTATGCACACCCAATGGCGTCCGTGGTAACCAATCAGAAAATGTCGCAGTCATTCCGCCTGTTCAAGGGCTGCCGACAGGGGTGCCCTATTTCGCCTGCTCTCTTCGCTATAGCCATGGAACCCCTTGCTACTCGCATTCGGGCATGTGCCGATATAGCTTCTGTTTAAATAAAAGACACGCAACACAAAATTTCCCTATATGCAGACAATGTTCTTTTGTTTTTATCCAAGCCTAAAACTTCTATTCTCCCCTTACTTAACTTGATAAATACATTCGGCTCATTCTCTGGCTACAAGATAAACTGGCAAAAACCCGAATTGATGCCGATATCACGGCCTGTGGATATGCAATTTCTGCAATCTACCCCATTTAGAACAGTGATGGACAAGTTCACAAGCCTTGACATTGTAGTGACAAGAGACCTTGATCAGCTATTGAAAGCAAATTGGGACATGAAAATGTATCAGCTTTAACAAAATATAGATTTATGGAAAACTCTGCCTATCTCCTCGATTGGTCGTATAAACGCTATTAAAATGGTTGTCCTACCCAGGTTTCTTCACCTCTTCCAATGTCTACCCAATTTCATACCACAAAGCTATTTTAAGAAACTGGATTCAATAGTAATTCCATTTTTATTGGATAATAAGGCAGCCAGAATTTCAAAGAAGCATTTATGCAAGTACAAGATAGAGGGGGGCTTTGGCCTTCCTCACTTCAAACTGTATTATTGGGCTGCTAATCTGAACATTGTGTCTTTCTGGAGGGAAAGTTTACCTGGGATGAGACAGAATGATATGCCTTCATGGCTTTTGATTGAGCAGGCCTCCTGTCAACGTTCCTCACTCCCTGCACTTGTTAATAGCCCATCATATGTGAAAAAAGCCACTTATGACTCTAATCCAGTCATTTGTCATACTTTTAGGATCTGGAAACAGATGAGGTATTTTCTTAACATACCCACTGTATACACTGACAGCCCGATTAGCCTGAATCATGCTTTCCACCCTGCATTGGATGATATGGTGTTTTCATAGTGGAGGGAGAAGGGGCTCACAACAATTGGTAATTTATACATAGATGGCCAGTTAAATTCATTTCAACAATTACAGGGAAAGTTCAACATGTCAACAACACATTTTTTCAGATACCTCCAAATCAGGAATTTCTTAAGGTCACATATCCCACAGTATGGCATTAAGCCAAATAATCCTACATTAGATAGCCTGACCCTTGTCAAACCCCATTCAAAAGGGTCGGTCTCTAGACTGTATGATGTGCTACAGGCCCACATAGAGGTATCCACAGACACTATTAAAAGGGCTTGGGAACAAGAACTTAGTTCAGACATCTCAGATGAGGACTGGGTAGAAGCTCTCAGATGAGGACTGGGTAGAAGCTCTCAGGAATATAAACCACAGTTCAGTGAATGCCAGACACAACCTTGTACAGTTTAAGGTGATACACAGGTTACATTACTCAAAAGTGAAACTGCATAAAATATTCCCCGACACCTCACCACTGTGTGAGAGGTGCAAGCAGGATGAGGGGACGTTCACCCACTTATTCTGGACATGCCCTAAGTTACATGCTTACTGGGCTCTCATTTTTTATGACTTATCTAAAGCCTTCGATAGAGTTCTAGGCCCAGACCCATTGATCGCTCTGTTTGGTACAGTTGATGGGAATAACCAGGAGGGGAAGGCTGTCTCTCTTTGTACTCAATTAGCCAAAAGGCTCATATTGCAATTTTGGAAATTGGAGACTGTACCTTCCTTTGAAATGTGGTTACGGGATTCAGGGAATGTAATACATATGGAAAAGATACGATACAATACCTCCAATAGAAGTCCATTGTTTTACAAAATATGGCAGCCGATACTGGATAAATGGTCTAGTTTCGCTTCATAACTGGGTTGATGATCTGCTGCTACTCTGTGCTGTACTCCACTCAATATTTATTTTGGGCTTAACTACACTGCTTGTAATGACTATATGCTGTCTTCTTATACATGTACCACCTAATAGGATTTTGTTTTATTTTGTTTATGTGTGAGTTAAGTTTTGTCATCTAAATTGTCCATCCCATTCAAAAGTACAATGAATGTCAATGTTTGTATTTGTAACGGCAGCCTTCCTCCTCTTCAAGAGAAGAGGAGGTGTAGCAGGGATCGGACCAACACGCAGCGTAGCCAGTGCTCAACATGTTTAATTAAACGATAAACAGAGAACACGTACAAATACAAAATAACAAAAAGTGGCAAACCAATACAGTCCTAGCTGGTGCAGAGAAAACACAGAGACAGGAAACAACCACCCACAAACCCCAACACAAAACAAGCCACCTATATATGATTCCCAATCAGAGACAACACAAAACACCTGCCTCTGATTGAGAACCATATTAGGCCAAACATAGAAACAGACAAACTAGACACACAACATAGAATGCCCACCCAGCTCACGTCCTGACCAACACTAAAACAAGCAAAACACACAAGAACTATGGTCAGAACGTGACAGTATTGCTGTCTTTTGAAATTTATTTTTTGGGGAAAATAATAAACATATTATACATTTTAAAAATACACCTTATGGAACAGCGGGGAATGTGAAGAGACTCTCACATAGGCACAGACACATGCATACAAACACACGATAACATACATACTATCCACACACGTACATGGATTTTGTACTGTAGATATGTGGTAGCAGAGTAGGGACCTGAGGGCACACACTTAATATGTTGTGAGAAGTGTTGTGAATGTATTGTAATTTAAAAAGAATTGTATAACTGCCTTAATTTTGCTGGACCCCATGAAGAGAAGCTGCTGCATTAGCAGGAACTAATTGGGATCCATAATACATACAAACACAGCCACACGATGTGTGACCTGTTGCCACACCAGTGAAGAACAAACACCATTGTAAATAAAACCCATATTAATGTTGATTTATTTTCCCTTTTGTACTTTAACTATTTGCACATCATTACAACACCGTATATATACATAATATGACATTTGAAAGGTCTCTATTCCTCTGAAACTTTTGTGAGTGTAATGTTTACTGTTTATTTTTTATTGTTTATTTCACTTTTGTTTGTCTATTTCACTTGCTTTGGCAATGTAAACATGAGAGAGAGAGCGAGAGAGCGAGAGCGAGAGAGACAGAGAGAGAGAGAGACTTGGGCTCTGACCGTTAATCTAAAAAAAACAAATATAATGATATTCCAAAAAAGGTCCGGAAATAAGGATGACAAATATAAATTCTATTTGGACACAGTTCTATTAGAACACACCAAAAACTACACATATCTAGGACTAAATATCAGCAACACAGGTAGCTTTCACATGGCTGTGAATGAGCTGAGAGACAAAGCAAGAAGAGCATTCTATGCCATTAAAAGGAACATCAAAATTGAAATTCCAATTAGAATCTGGCTCAAAATTTTTCAATCAGTTATAGAACCAATTGCTCTATATGGCAGTGAAGTATGGGGTCCACTCTCTAATAATGAATTTACTAAATGGGACAAACATCCAATTGAAGTATTGCATGCAGAGTTTTGCAAGACTGTATTGCAAGTACAAAGAAAAACTCCAAATAACGCATGTAGGGCAGAATTGGGCCAATATCCCCTCCTCATTCGAATAGAAAAAAGAGCCATCAAATTTTACAACCATCTAAAAACAAGTGACCCTAAAACATTCCATCACACAGCTCTACAATGTCAAGAGATGAAACCAGAGAAGAGTCCCCTCAGCCAGCTGGTTCTGAGGCTCAGTTCACCAACCCAAACCAACCCCATAGAGCCTCGGGACAGCCCTCAGAAAATCTGGCCCAACCAAATCATCACAAAACAAAAAGAAAAATATATAACCTATTGGAAAGACACCACAAAAAATCAAAGTAAACTTCAATGCTATTTGGCTCTAAACAGACAGTACATGGTGGCAGACTATCTGACCACTGTGACTGATAGAAAACTGAGGAAAACATTGACTAGGTACAGACTCAGTGAGCACAGTCTGGCTATAGAGAACGGTCGTCACAGACAAACCTGGCTGCCCAGGGAGGACAGGCTGTGCTCACTCTGCTCCAGGGGAGAGGTAGAGACAGAAGTGCATTTCCTACTACACTGTGACAAATACTCAGACCTAAGAGCATATTTCTTTCCCAAAATTATAATTCAATACAAAGAATTTGAAACTATAAAAGATGAAGAAAAATTCAAATATTTGTTGGGTGAAAAGCCAAAATGTGCAGTTTTGGCAGCCAAATATGTGTCCTCCTGCCACAGCCTGAGGGACAGCCAGTGAAAAATGCAAAGTAATGTTGATAATATTTCCCATTTAGCTTAGTTTTGTTTTGTCTTTCGTACCAGGTCATGTGTCTTCTCAGTCATGTTGACACTGGTCTACTACTGTTGCTTTAATGTATTGTTGTTCTGATTAATATTGTTGTTGTAGCTGTTATTAATGGTAATCCCATGTCCACTACTACTATTATTATTACTGTTAGTCCCACCATTTATTTATATATAAATATATATATATTTTGTGTATATATATACATATATATTTTATTTAAATTTTTCGATATGTATACTTTGACAATGTAAGTAATAATAACTTGCCATGTCAATAAAGTCAATTGAATTGAATTGAATTGAATTGAGAGAGAGAGAGAGAGAGAGAGAGAGACTTTCCCCAAGGCTATTCCCTCAGCTTGTGTTGTGTATAGAATAAGTGCAGGCTCTTCTTGTGTGTCTCTCTATTCTATACGATGGTGCTGGATACAAATCACTTGGTTTGTTTGCCTGACACTCTTATCCCGAAAAATTTGCAAAAGTCTTGGCTCTAGAATCTATCTGAACACTTTCAAAACGACAATGAGGCACACGGCAGTAATTGAGTAGGCTCCCATCCACATTCTGTCTCACACTAAGACCCCCTGAACCTCAAACACATAGCTCCATATGGTAACCTCTCATATTCAAAGACACTCTCTGGAAACTAATGTTCTCCCCAGGCTCTCCCTTTCTCTCTTTCTTTCCTTCTCTCTCTTTACCCCTCTCTCTCCCTCTTGCCCGCTCTCCCTTTCGTTCTTTCTTTCTTTCATTCCCTTTCTTTCTCTCTCTCTCGTTCTCCCTCTCTTTTTCTATACCCCTCTCTCTTCCTCCCTCCCTCTGTCTCTCTCTCAGTCTGACTACTGAAGGCTATCTCGCTGAAAGATCATTTCTTTCCGGCAGTCCCTAAAATGTCTGTAATTGCCATGTCCCATTTTGAGAGAAAAAACCTCCCCCACTCTATTTTCTTTCCCTTCTCTCCCCATTTCCCCTCTCCTATTTATTTTAATTCCTCCCTTATTTCCACGCCCGCTCCCTGCTTTTGTTCTTCTTTCCTCCCCCTCTCCCTCTCTGATTCTCTCTCGCTCTCTGTCTGCTCCAGTCTCTGTTCTCTGTTTTCCTCTCTCTCTGCTACTGTCTTTTCCTCTCAACCGATTTCTCCATCCCCTTCTCTGATTCTCTTTTCTGTCTCTGTCTGCTCCAATTTCTGTTTTCCTCGTCTCATTCTCCCTCTCTTTCTGATATTATCTCTGCGTCTGTAAAGGTCTGTTTCTGTAGCAGCAGCAGACCAGCAGTAGCTGTAAAAGACGCAGGCTCAGTGTTTTTCTTCTTCTCTGTCCTTTAAGACTTCCTGTGGGAGTGTCAGTTAGAGCCTGCCCTGCTCACCGAAGGTCACTTTGGGCTGGCAGAAGGGGGGGGGGGGGGGTCCCCCAGAGCAGAGAAGAGTGCACACACCAAAATATGAAAATCAAACACACATAGGGACACAGACACGCTCACCCACCCTCTCACCCCCCGTCGACTCCACACACACACCACACAAAGGGAATCCAGATAAAAGCAGAGCGCTGCTAGGTCTCTCATGGCTCCGGCTTCAAGAGCTTAGCTCAGACTCACACTGCATATCATATAACTGCCAAATGCCACTGAGCCTAGTGCTACAGGCAGGATTCATGTCAACATCAATGGCTTCATAATCATAATGAGAACTCTATATGGCTGGGTGACGGTTCAATAGCACACAGGCAGTCTACAATTACTATTAAGAATGCTTCAAAAGAGTACTAAACCTTTGACACGAAACTCCTCAATCAACTGAACAGAACAATGGCTAATGTAAATACACAAGGGTTTCTAGATTCTACAACCTCACAGGCAAACACATAAAAACACACCAACATACAGATATTATGAAAAAGTAGACCATTACTTTAATCAAATGAGCTGTAAACTCAATTTAAGGACTGAATCAGTGGCGTTCTCCTTCTGGGAACCCACGCATGGTTTGTTTCTGCTGAAGTGTTTAACCCTTTAGCTAGTGGCCCCACCTGGGAGTGAACCCACAGTGCTGCTAACTCAAACCAGCTCAATGGCTTTACGGTCTGTTTGGAAAATCTCTGTAGCACACGGGAACAAATACACATTTTCTCAGGGTTCTACACACAGACAGAGACAGAGAGAATCCTCACTATGCTGCACTACAAACACATACACGCACATACAAACACACACACAGACATACACACATCCCTGAGCTAAATACTCTCTCACACACACATACACACACATCACTGAGCTAAATACTCTCTCTCACACACACACAGACTGGTGAAAAGGTTAAGGCGGAGAGAGGGAGGGAGGGAGGGAGGGAAAGAGGGACGGGGGTAAATAAAGAGGAACACCTGTTTATAAAACACCTGCACACAAAACCGTACTCTCTCCGCCTCCAGCTGTTGGCTTAATCTGACAGGCTGACTGAGCACTGAGCAGAAACATGAAACTGAGCCAGGATCGCATGAATTAGCTATGTTTGCATGTACACAGCCTTTAGTTTAATGGGAAATTGACTGCGCAACTGTGATAAATTACATTTTCTATCAAGTGCAATGTGAGGGATGGGCCGCGAATCAGAGTGACTAGTGAAATGATGTCATCATAATGTCACATCCTCAAAAGAACATAAACAGCCTAACGTAGTATGACTTTGTTTCTTTCATCACTGGAGAAAGTCTGGGATATGACATAATCAGATGCTAATCAGATGCAAGCATTCTGGAAGTGTGTGTGTGTGTGTCTCAATATGTGTGTGTAATGTATCCATCATGACAGCTGTAACCAGTGATGTGGTTGTAAGTGTGAAAGCCCGTATTGAAAAAGACATGTGGCAATAAACCATCCAAGATGTCTTCCAGCCAGTTGTTGAGTGGTAGACTGATATCCTCTTAAAAGGGTCAGTGACGACCGAGGGGGGCCCATATTGGGCCCATCTGGACAAGGTCAACACCCTTAGACTATAAAAAGGCCCAAAAAAGGAGGGACAGCACTCCTAAACGAGCCAGGACAACAAGGATGTGTGCCTCCTAAACGAGCCAGGACAACAAGGATGTGTGCCTCCTAAACGAGCCAGGACAACAAGGATGTGTGCCTCCTAAACGAGCCAGGACAACAAGGATGTGTGCCTCCTAAACGAGCCAGGACAACAAGGATGTGTGCCTCCTAAACGAGCCAGGACAACAAGGATGTGTGCCTCCTAAACAAGCCAGGACAACAAGGATGTGTGCCTTCTAAACGAGCCAGGACAACAAGGATGTGTGCCTCCTAAACGAGCCAGGACAACAAGGATGTGTGCCTCCTAAACGAGCCAGGACAACAAGGATGTGTGCCTCCTAAACGAGCCAGGACAACAAGGATGTGTGCCTTCTAAACGAGCCAGGACAACAAGGATGTGTGCCTCCTAAACGAGCCAGGACAACAAGGATGTGTGCCTTCTAAACGAGCCAGGACAACAAGGATGTGTGCCTCCTAAACGAGCCAGGACAACAAGGATGTGTGCCTCCTTTGTCCAAAAGTCTACTTCAGCTCTGACCTTTCACCTCTTGCTCTTAAGTGCCTCCAATTATTCACAGGATCCTGATTTATGTGCTAAGATTAGCACTCTGTGACTGCATCACAAATGGCAGCCTATTTCCTATATAGTGCACTACTTTTGACCAGGGCCCATAGGGTACAGGATGTCATTTGGGACACACCTGCTGTCTTTCTGCCCCAGAAATGACCATCACTGACCCTCTGGCTCAGGTGAAAGATCAAGGAAAAACTCTCAGGTCTGAGAAAGAGAGTGTACATGTGCAATGGATTTGAGACTGAGGAAGAGAGCATATGTGTATGTAAGTAATACAATACATAATGTACATTTAGAGCAGGGCCCTTATATACAGGACCAGTCAAAAGTTTGGACACACCTACTCATTCAAGGGTTTTTCTTTATTTTACTATTTTCTACATTGTAGAATAATAGTGAATACATCAAAACTATGAAAAAACACATATGGAATCATGTAGTAATCAAATAAGTCTTAATCAAAGACAGATTTCCACCGGTCTAATGTCCATTGCTCATGTTTCTTGGCCCAAGCAAGTCTCTTCTTATTGGTGTCCTTAAGTTGTGGTTTCTTTGCAGCAATTCGACCATAAAGGCCTGATTCACGCAGTCTCCTCTGAACAGTTTATGTTGAGATGTCTGTTACTTGAACTCTGTGAAGCATTTATTGGGTCTGCAATCTGAGGTGCATTTAATTGCCAATTTCTGAGGCTGGTAACTCTAATGAACTTATCCTCTGCAGTAGAGGTAACTCTGGGTCTTCCATTCGTGTGGTGGTCCTCATGAGCGCCAGTTTCATCACAGCGCTTGATGGTTTTTGTGACTGCACTTGAAGAAACTTTCAAAGTTCTTGAAATTTTCTGTATTGAATGACCTTCATGTCTTAAAGTAGTGATGGACTGTCGTTTCTCTTTGCTTATTTTAGCTGTTCTTGCCATAATATGGACTTGGTATTTTACCAAATAGGGCTATCTTCTGTATACCACCCCTACCTTATCACAACACAACTGATTGGCTCAAACGCATTAAGGAAAGAAACTCCACAAATTAACTTTTAACAAGGCACACCTGTTAATTTAATTGCATTCCAAGTGACTACCTCATGATGCTGGTTGAGAGAATGCCAAGAGTGTGCAAAGCTGTCATCAAGGCAAAGGATGGCTACTTTGAAGAATCTGAAATATAAAATATATTTGGAATTGTTTAAGACTTTTTTGGTAACTACATGATTCCATATGTGTTATTTCATAGTTTTGATGTCTTCACTATTATTCTGTATGTAGAAAATAGTAAAAATAAAGAAAAACCCAAGAATTAGTAGGTGTGTCCAAACCTTTGACTGGTACTGTATGTTAATCTGTCTATACCATATCTGCGTATGTTTATATGTTTGTGCACTCATGTGTGTGTGTGTGTATCAGAGAGATGTGTGTGTGAGAGTGTTTACATAAGTGGGAGTATCTCATGCTAATGTCTTGGCTTCAGTGTTAGTCTTTTCACAACAAAGCCCAAGGCTGTTGGAGATTTATCTGAATATTTCCCTCATAAAGAAGTAAAGCCAAACAAATCCCCAGTGGAGAGACGCCCACCTCTCTTTTCGCAATACCTTTAGTTAGTTACCACTGCTCTTTCCCCCATACCTTTAGTTAGTTACCACTGCTCTTTTCCCATACCTTTAGTTAGTTACCACTGCTCTTTCCCCATACCTTTAGTTAGTTACCACTGCTCTTTTCCCATACCTTTAGTTAGTTACCACTGCTCTTTTCCCATACCTTTAGTTAGTTACCACTGCTCTTCCCCCATACCTTTAGTTAGTTACCACTGCTCTTTTCCCATACCTTTAGTTAGTTACCACTGCTCTTTTCCCATACCTTTAGTTAGTTACCACTGCTCTTTTCCCATACCTTTAGTTAGTTACCACTGCTCTTTTCCCATACCTTTAGTTAGTTACCACTGCTCTTTTCCCCATACCTTTAGTTAGTTACCACTGCTCTTTTCCCCATACCTTTAGTTAGTTACCACTGCTCTTTTCCCCATACCTTTAGTTAGTTACCACTGCTCTTTTCCCCATACCTTTAGTTAGTTACCACTGCTCTTTCCCCATACCTTTAGTTAGTTACCACTGCTCTTTTCCCCATACCTTTAGTTAGTTACCACTGCTCTTTCCCCATACCTTTAGTTAGTTACCACTGCTCTTTTCCCATACCTTTAGTTAGTTACCACTGCTCTTTTCCCATACCTTTAGTTAGTTACCACTGCTCTTTTCCCCATACCTTTAGTTAGTTACCACTGCTCTTTCCCCATACCTTTAGTTAGTTACCACTGCTCTTTTCCCATACCTTTAGTTAGTTACCACTGCTCTTTTCCCATACCTTTAGTTAGTTACCACTGCTCTTTTCCCATACCTTTAGTTAGTTACCACTGCTCTTTTCCCCATACCTTTAGTTAGTTACCACTGCTCTTTTCCCATACCTTTAGTTAGTTACCACTGCTCTTTTCCCATACCTTTAGTTAGTTACCACTGCTCTTTTCCCCATACCTTTAGTTAGTTACCACTGCTCTTTTCCCATACCTTTAGTTAGTTACCACTGCTCTTTTCCCATACCTTTAGTTAGTTACCACTGCTCTTTTCCCATACCTTTAGTTAGTTACCACTGCTCTTTCCCCCATACCTTTAGTTAGTTACCACTGCTCTTTTCCCATACCTTTAGTTAGTTACCACTGCTCTTTTCCCATACCTTTAGTTAGTTACCACTGCTCCTTTCCCCATACCTTTAGTTAGTTACCACTGGACATACCCACTCCACTCTGCTCATACAACCTCTGTATCCCTCTCTCTCTATCTTTCTGCCTCACTCTCTCTCCTTCTCTCCATCACTCTCAGCCCTCCTTTCTTCCCCTCTCCATGTGTCCCTGGCTTTCTATTGCTCTCTCTCCATCTCTCCATCTCTCTCCGACTGCATCCGCTCCTCTCTCTCCCCTCTTTATCACAGGAAAATCCTGCTGAGATAAAAAAAGATATATGACAAAAGAATCCATGCCCTTTCTGTGTGTCTGGAGGGAGAGAACGGTGAACTACAGAAGAGAGATTTAGGACGGTATATGTTACAAGGCTAGGAACAGTGAATGAACAACAACAACAGGTCTCCCTACAGGCTCTATGCAGAGTCAACAGGTGCCTGAGTAGAGGTTCTGTCTCTCCTGAATGACTCCACAAATACAAAATAAGTGGCAAAAAATACAGTTTGAATGTTGGCGCTTAATTCATCTTTAGTGCACACTGCACATAGTGTTGAATTGCTTTGTGAAACATTGGATCTAACAAACACGTATATTTTGTGGTTGTGTGATCGGCGCTGTGCCGGGGTGACTCCAGGGCAGGGTGTTGTGGTGATGTCATGTGTCTGCTGCCTCCCACTGTGTCCCCATGGACAGCTGCTACAGTGACAGAGAGGTACTTAAGCGAGGGGGTGTGGTATATGGCCAGTATACCATGGCTAAGGGCTGTTCTTAAGCATGACTCAACACGGAGTGCCTGAATACAGCCGTTAGCCGTGGTATATTGGCCATATACCACAACCCCCGAGGTGCCTTATTTCTGTTATAAACTGGTTACCAATGTAATTAGAACAGTAGAAAGTCATTTTTGGTCATACCCGTGGTATACGGTCTGATATAGCACAGCTTTCAGCCAATCAGCATTCAGAGCTCGAACCACCCGGTTTATAATGTACTATAGAGCGTACAGGATAACAGGCTGCAGCAGCACAGCAGGCTAATGACAGAATACTGGTCACATGGCTACAGTCTCACAGCTCCCTATGTCTCTGTCTCAGCTCAGCTGTAATAAACACATTATCACATTCATAGGGAAGTAGTGAGGGGGAGCCATCATCTATCTACTGCTACACACACACATCCTTCCGCACACATACTAAAAAGGGAGAAAATATGACAGACGCTGAGAGTGTTTGCCAGGGAGAGGGAGGCTGAGAGCACACTCAAGAAGAAAAGTAAGAGGCCGACAGAAGGACAGGGAACAAGGGACAAAGACACACAGGGAAATGAGAGGAGCGAGAGAATGGAAGAGAGGAGAATGGGCGGGAGATAGAGAGGCAGGGCTGCACACACTCAAAGGCCCTTGATTAGGTCATCTTTATTAATATCCCCAATAACAAACGCTCCATCCCTCTCTCCCTCGCTTCCTTCCTCCTCCTCTCCTCTCCGGCTGTTCCTTTAGCTCCTTAAGAGATGGCGAGGCCTTCTCCGACACAATGGGTGGCCTGTGTGGGTACAGGGCTGTGGGCAAACACACACACAAAGGCAGAGCGTTCTGGGGGCTGTGTGGGGGTGATCTGTCAGAGGGTATCGGTGTGGAGTGGTGTGGGATATGGGGTAGAGGAGGACAGACAAGAAGGGGACCACAGACACACAGACAGATTTGTTCCTTCTGACAGGAGAAGGATGGCTCCCTTCTAGCCTTGTTGCAGGGAGGAGAACAGGTAGAAAGAAGTGTGTGTGTGTGTATTGTGAGGGAGGGAGCCGGTTAAAGAGCACAGGGGATGTTGTTCTCCTCCACGCGTGGCTGGGTCACATCTCCTGCCTGATGATGAACAGTTAGAGGCTGACCAACAGCCTAGAACACAACCAGGCCTTTGGCTCGCTCTCTCTGTCTCACACTCTGTCTTGTGGGCACCCATTCAACAGAAACAGGCAGCCACCATCTAACATGTTACACCATGTGTGAGGCCCAAATGGCACCCCATTCCCTTTATAGTGCACTACTTTTGATGAGAAATGCAATATGTATGAGAGGGTCATTTGGGACATAGTTCATCTATACAACAGGGGCCCCGAAACTGTCTGGTGCAATACACAACAAGGGCCTCGAAACTGTCTGGTGCAAAATACAACAAGGGCCTAGAAATCAGCAGCAGCGGCGGATTTAAGTATGGGCGACATGGGCGACCTCAGGTCTCCCCACTGGAAGCCCGAGGTAGGGGGAGCTAGGGAAACTATCAAATAGCGCACCTCTAAATGTGTACAGTACTAATGCAATTAGTAAAATCAGTCACACTACGAAATGCTACCAAATAAACCACAATTCATTCATAACACTGTGAATATATAGTTTCACAGACATATTGTTGCATTTTTTTCTGGTTTGTGCGAAATTGTTAAGAATAATATAAAACCAGTCTGCAAACCACCAAGGTGAATTGGTTTAGTCTTGACTCTTGGTTGACAGCGTTGGGGGATGGGTAATGTATTGATGCTCCAGTGCCAAATCAACACAAATGGATAAGAAAAGGTCTAAGCCATCAGGTGCTCAGTTTAGGAAAAAGAGCAAAGAGGAAGAGGAGAAACGCACAAAAGACGGCCGTTGAAGGAAGAGGACCAAGGTGCAGCGTGGTGAGCGTACATATTCCTTTATTATTGGAAATTCCGACAAAAACAATACAAAACAAACCGTGAAGCTAAAGGCTATGTGCCATAAACAAAGTCAACTTCCCACCAAGACAGGTGGAAAAAGGGATACCTAAGTATGGTTCCCAATCAGAGACAACGATAGACAGCTGTCCCTGATTGAGAACCCTACCTGGCCAAAACATAGAAATACAAATAATAGAACATAGAATACCCACCCCAACTCACACCCTGACCAAACCAAAATAGAGACATAAAACGGATCTCTAAGGTCAGGGCGTGACAATGTCATCTCTTTATGAGTATAATGTTATGTATGTAATGAAATAGGCTAGTATAACACTTATGTTTGTTAGTCTATGTTGCTTGCTATGCTATTACACATAGGGCGACAATATTCCGTTTTCTGTCCAACTAGGTTACATAACATTGGATATAATTTCACACAGTTTCATCATGATAATGTGCAGCAAAACTAGCACATTATTAATTTGGTTAACTTTCATTGAGGTGACATCATAAAGGTTTTGTATGATTGTATTGACTAGGTCCTGAGCTCATTAAGGGGAATTTCCAATGCTGTAGGCTAACTTAAAAGACGTCTATATTATGCTGATATTTTGTATCTTTTGTGATATATTGAGTCTTTTGTGTTGTCTTATGCCTAGAATTAGTCCAGGAGGTTGTATGGTTCATTTGGTTCCTATTAAGAAATGTTGATAAATTGTGCATAATGACATGCATATTTAATTGTGCAACAAATGTATTTAGGATGTCAGACTCATATACTGTATTTCAATGCAAATTCAGGGGCACTTCTGAAATATTTTGGAGCACCCACTGGCCAGAATGATGAGCCATCCACCTCCTCAGACACACAGGCCTCTTCAGAAATGATCTCAGAGCCTCAGGATGAGGAGCCATCTACCTCCTCAGCCACACAGTCCTCTCTCAGAAATGATCTCGGAGCCTCAGGATGAGGAGCCATCCACCTCCTCAGCCACACAGGCCTATTCAGAAATGATCTCAGAGCCTCAGGATGAGGAGCCATCCACCTCCTCAGCCACACAGGCCTCTTCAGAAATGATCTCAGAGCCTCAGGATGAGGAGCCATCCACCTCCTCAGCCACACAGGCCTCTTCAGAAATGATCTCAGAGCCTCAGGATGAGGAGCCATCTACCTCCTCAGCCACACAGGCCTCTTCAGAAATGATCTCAGAGCCTCAGGATGAGGAGCCATCTACCTCCTCAGCCACACAGTCCTCTCTCAGAAATGATCTCGGAGCCTCAGGATGAGGAGCCATCCACCTCCTCAGCCACACAAGCCTATTCAGAAATGATCTCAGAGCCTCAGGATGAGGAGCCATCCACCTCCTCAGCCACACAGGCCTCTTCAGAAATGATCTCAGAGCCTCAGGATGAGGAGCCATCCACCTCCTCCGCCACACAGGCCTCTTCAGAAATGATCTCGGAGCCTCAGGATGAGGAGCCATCCACCTCCTCAGCCACACAGGCCTCTTCAGAAATGATCTCAGAGCCTCAGGATGAGGAGCCATCCACCTCCTCCGCCACACAGGCCTCTTCAGAAATGATCTCGGAGCCTCAGGATGAGGAGCCATCTACCTCCTCAGCCACACAGGCCTCTTCAGAAATGATCTCGGAGCCTCAGGATGAGGAGCCATCTACCTCCTCAGCCACACAGGCCTCTTCAGAAATGATCTCGGAGCCTCAGGATGAGGAGCCATCTACCTCCTCAGCCACACAGGCCTCTTCAGAAATGATCTCAGAGCCTCAGGATGAGGAGCCATCTACCTCCTCAACCACACAGTCCTCTCTCAGAAATGATCTCGGAGCCTCAGGATGAGGAGCCATCCACCTCCTCAGCCACACAGTCCTCTCTCAGAAATGATCTCGGAGCCTCAGGATGAGGAGCCATCCACCTCCTCAGCCACACAGGCCTATTCAGAAATGATCTCAGAGCCTCAGGATGAGGAGCCATCTACCTCCTCAGCCACACAGTCCTCTCTCAGAAATGATCTCGGAGCCTCAGGATGAGGAGCCATCCACCTCCTCAGCCACACAGGCCTATTCAGAAATGATCTCAGAGCCTCAGGATGAGGAGCCATCCACCTCCTCAGCCACACAGGCCTCTTCAGAAATGATCTCAGAGCCTCAGGATGAGGAGCCATCCACCTCCTCAGCCACACAGGCCTCTTCAGAAATGATCTCAGAGCCTCAGGATGAGGAGCCATCTACCTCCTCAGCCACACAGGCCTCTTCAGAAATGATCTCAGAGCCTCAGGATGAGGAGCCATCTACCTCCTCAGCCACACAGTCCTCTCTCAGAAATGATCTCGGAGCCTCAGGATGAGGAGCCATCCACCTCCTCAGCCACACAAGCCTATTCAGAAATGATCTCAGAGCCTCAGGATGAGGAGCCATCCACCTCCTCAGCCACACAGGCCTCTTCAGAAATGATCTCGGAGCCTCAGGATGAGGAGCCATCCACCTCCTCCGCCACACAGGCCTCTTCAGAAATGATCTCGGAGCCTCAGGATGAGGAGCCATCCACCTCCTCAGCCACACAGGCCTCTTCAGAAATGATCTCAGAGCCTCAGGATGAGGAGCCATCCACCTCCTCCGCCACACAGGCCTCTTCAGAAATGATCTCGGAGCCTCAGGATGAGGAGCCATCTACCTCCTCAGCCACACAGGCCTCTTCAGAAATGATCTCGGAGCCTCAGGATGAGGAGCCATCTACCTCCTCAGCCACACAGGCCTCTTCAGAAATGATCTCGGAGCCTCAGGATGAGGAGCCATCCACCTCCTCAGCCACACAGGCCTCTTCAGAAATGATCTCGGAGCCTCAGGATGAGGAGCCATCCACCTCCTCAGCCACACAGTCCTCTCTCAGAAATGATCTCGGAGCCTCAGGATGAGGAGGTGGAAGGCTCCTCATCCACAGGCCTCTTCAGAAATGATCTCGGAGCCTCAGGATGAGGAGCCTTCCACCTCCTCAGCCACACAGGTGTCTTCACAAATGTTGTCTGAGGATGAAGACCCATTTGCTTCCACTTCTCCCCAGCAGGATTCTTCAGGTGTGTTTGTGCGCACGTGCAAATGTTTTCATGTGTGCAACCCTGCATAACATAAACAAAATAAATAATTTCCCTTTTGGAAAGTTTTAAGTTTCCATATTGTAGGTAACAATGATGATTTTATAATTACTGGGTTTGTATGTGGGATGTTCCACCACTATAAATACTGTGAATAACGTGTGTAAACTAATGCCCATGTGCTCTCCATTAGAAATGCCTGTAGCAGTATCCCCCACCAAATCCTGCTGCTGTGGATGAACCACTGTCTACAGACCCTGCTGACTGGCCTTCAGTTCTGACTGACAGAATTTGGACACAACTAGTTTGCAGAGGACCAAGTGAGGTACCACTTGACTTTGTTTTCCCATGGAATGAGACCATGGCTCTTTTCCCCCGATTGCTCAGTTTGGCCGAGCGGCCAGCTCTAGGAAGAGACTTGGTGGTTCCAAACCTTCATTTAAGAATGATGGACATTGTGTTTTTGGGGACCTTCAATGCTGCAGACATTTTTTGCTACCCTTCCCCAGATCTGTCCCTCGACGCAATTCTGTCTTGGAGCTCTACGGACAATTCCTTCGACCTCATGGCTTGGTTTTGTCACGACTTCCGCCGAAGTCGGCCCTTCTCCTTGTTCGGGTGGTGTTCGGCGGTCGACGTCACCGGCTTTCTAGTCACCACCGATCCATGTTTCAGTTTCGTTTTGTTTTGTCTGTATTACACACACCTGGTTTCAATTCCCCTATCATGTTCCCTATTTAACCCTCTGGCATACATTTCTGTTCTGTCCGTGATTGTTTGTGTCGTTAGTGGTTGTTGTAGGTGCA
Source organism: Salvelinus alpinus (assembly GCF_045679555.1). Classification (NCBI taxonomy): domain Eukaryota; kingdom Metazoa; phylum Chordata; class Actinopteri; order Salmoniformes; family Salmonidae; genus Salvelinus; species Salvelinus alpinus. Next base: position 24,886,071 of record NC_092104.1, read on the forward strand.
TGTGTTTGTTATTATTCCTATGTGGAATTTTGCGTGTATTTTGAGTAAACTCCGTTGTTTTACTCAAACACCTGTGTCCTGCGCCTGACTCCGCTACATATCTGCACACAATCGCTGACAGGTTTTTGCTCTGACATGCACTGTCAACTGTGGGACCTTATATAGACAAGTATGTGCCTTTCCAAATCATGTCCAATCAATTGAATTTACCACAAGTAGACTCCAATCAAGTTGTAGAAACATCTCAAGGATGATCAATAGAAACAGGATGCACCTGAGCTCTATTACGAGTCTCATAGCAAAGGGTCTGAATATTTTTGTAAATAAGGTATTTCTGTTTTTTATTTGTACATTTGAAAACATTTCTAAAAACCTGTTTTCGCTTTGTCATTATGGGGTATTGTGTGTAGATTGCTGAGGAACATGTTTTATTTAATCAAATAAAGGCTGTAACGTAACAAAATGTGGAAGGGGTCTGAATACTTCCTGAAATGCACTGTGTAGTGCAGTAGATTTGACCGTAGGGAATAGGGTGCCATTTGAGATGCACCCCATACCAACGAGTACACTGGGTATATATCAGGTTATGATGGAATCAGTGGGTCTGTAACTGAGTAGCTGATGGACTAGAGGCAGACTCTGTGATCAGCTAAAACACACTTTAACACAGTCCTCCTCTTCCCTCATCTGTCTCTCTCTTTCTCTCCTCTCTCTCTATATCTCTTGCTCTCATTCTCCTTTTCTCTCTCTCCCTCTCTCTCCCCTTTCCCGCTCTCTTATCAATTTACAGTGGGGGAGAGCTTAGAGAATCAATGTCCTGAATGCACTGTGTGAAATGATGTTAAAGTGTAACGCCAGCTATTAAATGCTCTTTAAGTTTCGAAGAGATCGATAGAAAGGCCCTCAGTAATGATCGGAAATTGCTCTCCTCTTTCAAAAGGCAGCAACCACTAGGAGACAAGAGGAGGAGGAGAAGGATGAGGACACAGGAGGAAGAGTAGGAGGTGGTTGTGGTATGTATCAAACTAGAAGAAGAAAAAGTATTGGCTGGCCCTTTAAGTAAAAACAACAGAGGAAATGTTATTATTGCCGCAATGGAAAAACTAAAACTGTAGGGTGGCTTACTATTGGCAAAAGGGTTTGAAAATGAAACAGACTGATGACGAATAAAGTGCTAAGCTGGCCTGCGTTCAGTTAAAGAAGCACCAGGAGCACGGACACAAAGATTCAGCATCGGTAGTTATATACAGTACCAGTCAAAAGTTTGGACACACCTACTCATTCTAGGATTTTTCTTTATCTTTACTATATTATACATTGTAGAATAATAGTGAAGACATCAAAACTATGAAATAACACATATGGAATCATTTAGTAACCAAAAAAGTGTTAAACAAATCAAAATGTATTTTATATTTGAGATTCTTCAAAGTAGCCACACTGAGATTTGGAAAGAAAGAAACAGAGGGAGATGGTAAGAGAGATTGAGAGAGAGAGGAAGACGAAGAGAGAGATTCCTGTGCTAAGCTAAGTGCTGTCCTCCTGTGCAGTCCATTGATTGAATAAGCGATGGGAGAGAACCTAACACCACATTATCCTGCTTGCCAATAAACCAATAGACCAGTTACAATTACTGCCTCTGCTGCTATATACTGCTGCTGCTATATACTGCTGCTGCTATATACTGCTGCTGCTATATACTGCTGCTGCTATATACTGCTGCTGCTATGTACTGCTGCTGCTATATACTGCTGCTGCTATATACTGCTGCTGCTATATACTGTTGCTGCTATATATACTGCTGCTGCTATATATACTGCTGCTGCTATATATACTGCTGCTGCTATATACTGCTGCTGCTATATACTGCTGCTGCTATATACTGCTGCTGCTATATACTACTGCTGCTATATACTGCTGCTGCTATATATACTGCTGCTGCTATATACTGCTGCTGCTATATACTGCTGCTGCTATATACTGCTGCTGCTATATATACTGCTGCTGCTATATACTGCTGCTGCTATATACTGCTGCTGCTATATACTGCTGCTGCTATATATACTGCTGCTGCTATATATACTGCTGCTGCTATATACTGCTGCTGCTATATACTGCTGCTGCTATATATACTGCTGCTGCTATATATACTGCTGCTGCTATATACTGCTGCTGCTATATGTGTGTGTGTGTGTGTGTGTGTGTGTGTGTGTGTGTGTGTGTGTGTGTGTGTGTGTGTGTGTGTGTGTGTGTGTGTACGAGAGACATGGAGACAGATAAGAGAGAATTAGAGAGATAATTAGAAAGGCAGCAAGATAAATAATTAGAAAGGGAGAGATTTTTTATTTTAAAATACTTTTATTAGCCCAATAGTTGCATCATTAAAAGCACAAAAATGACTTCATTGTAACGAAGGTAAAAAGCTAGAGAGAGAGAGAACGCTAGAGAGTGAGAGTAATAGGGGAAATAAAGATCAATAGATGGGGATCAGTGTGTACAGTCGTTCAGCCCTCTCCCTCCCTGCTGCTGTCAGGATGACTCAGTTTATCAGTGACTCTGCATCTTAATTCGCCTTCTGAGAAAAACACACTGACAAGGACTCATAAACCGTCGATAAGGCCCTGTGGACTCGCTGAAGTCACAACGCACACGACGTACACGCACACACATACACACAAGCACACACACACAGCCACATTTCAATGTAGATAAACCACCGTGTGAGACACACGCTCACATACAATCTGTGCAGTGCACAACACCATAGGAGGTTGTGGGGGAAACGTTAGCGGACTGCTTCCCCACGATATACAGCGAGTATCCATCAGCTGGTGATGTACCATGGAGCTCAAACAACAGACGCTATGAGCACTGTCATACAGCACAGAGAAACACTATGAGCACCTGTCATACAGCACAGAGAAACACTATGAGCACCTGTCATACAGCACAGAGAAACACTATGAGCACTGTCATACAGCACAGAGAAACACTATGAGCACTGTCATACAGCACAGAGAAACACTATGAGCACCTGTCATACAGCACAGAGAAACACTATGAGCACCTGTCATACAGCACAGAGAAACACTATGAGCACTGTCATACAGCACAGAGAAACACTATGAGCACTGTCATACAGCACAGAGAAACACTATGAGCACCTGTCATACAGCACAGAGAAACACTATGAGCACCTGTCATACAGCACAGAGAAACACTATGAGCACTGTCATACAGCACAGAGAAACACTATGAGCACCTGTCATACAGCACAGAGAAACACTATGAGCACTGTCATACAGCACAGAGGAACACTATGATCACTGTCATACAGCACAGAGAAACACTATGAGCACCTGTCATACAGCACAGAGAAACACTATGAGCACCTGTCATACAGCACAGAGAAACACTATGAGCACTGTCATACAGCACAGAGAAACACTATGAGCACCTGTCATACAGCACAGAGAAACACTATGAGCACTGCCATACAGCACAGAGAAACACTATGAGCACTGTCATCCAGCACAGAGAAACACTATGAGCACCTGTCATACAGCACAGAGAAACACTATGAGCACTGTCATACAGCACAGAGAAACACTATGAGCACTGTCATACAGCACAGAGAAACACTATGAGCACTGTCATACAGCACAGAGAAACACTATGAGCACCTGTCATACAGCACAGAGAAACACTATGAGCACTGTCATACAGCACAGAGAAACACTAGGAGCACCTGTCATACAGCACAGAGAAACACTATGAGCACCTGTCATAGAGCACAGAGAAACGCTATGAGCACTGTCATACAGCACAGAGAAACACTATGAGCACCTGTCATACAGCACAGAGAAACACTATGAGCACCTGTCATACAGCACAGAGAAACACTATGAGCACTGTCATACAGCACAGAGAAACACTATGAGCACTGCCATACAGCACAGAGAAACACTATGAGCACTGTCATACAGCACAGAGAAACACTATGAGCACTGTCATACAGCACAGAGAAACACTATGAGCACTGTCATACAGCACAGAGAAACACTATGGGCACCTGTCATACAGCACAGAGAAACACTATGAGCACTGTCATACAGCACAGAGAAATACTATGAGCACTGTCATACAGCACCGAGAAACACTATGAGCACTGTCATACAGCACAGAGAAACACTATGAGCACTGTCATACAGCACAGAGAAACACTATGAGCACTGTCATACAGCACAGAGAAACACTATGAGCACCTGTCATACAGCACAGAGAAACACTATGAGCACCTGTCATACAGCACAGAGAAACACTATGAGCACCTGTCATACAGCACAGAGAAACACTATGAGCACTGTCATACAGCACAGAGAAACACTATGAGCACTGTCATACAGCACAGAGAAACACTATGAGCACCTGTCATACAGCACAGAGAAACACTATGAGCACCTGTCATACAGCACAGAGAAACACTATGAGAACCTGTCATACAGCACAGAGAAACACTATGAGCACTGTCATACAGCACAGAGAAACACTATGAGCACTGTCATACAGCACAGAGAAACACTATGAGCACCTGTCATACAGCACAGAGAAACACTATGAGCACTGTCATACAGCACAGAGGAACACTATGAGCACTGTCGTACAGCACAGAGAAACACTATGAGCACTGTCATACAGCACAGAGAAACACTATGAGCACCTGTCATACAGCACAGAGAAACACTATGAGCACTGTCATACAGCACAGAGAAACACTATGAGCACCTGTCATACAGCACAGAGAAACACTATGAGCACTGCCATACAGCACAGAGAAACACTATGAGCACTGTCATACAGCACAGAGAAACACTATGAGCACCTGTCATACAGCACAGAGAAACACTATGAGCACTGTCATACAGCACAGAGAAACACTATGAGCACTGTCATACAGCACAGAGAAACACTATGAGCACTGTCATACAGCACAGAGAAACACTATGAGCACCTGTCATACAGCACAGAGAAACACTATGAGCACTGTCATACAGCACAGAGAAACACTAGGAGCACCTGTCATACAGCACAGAGAAACACTATGAGCACCTGTCATACAGCACAGAGAAACGCTATGAGCACTGTCATACAGCACAGAGAAACACTATGAGCACCTGTCATACAGCACAGAGAAACACTATGAGCACCTGTCATACAGCACAGAGAAACACTATGAGCACTGTCATACAGCACAGAGAAACACTATGAGCACTGCCATACAGCACAGAGAAACACTATGAGCACTGTCATACAGCACAGAGAAACACTATGAGCACTGTCATACAGCACAGAGAAACACTATGAGCACTGCCATACAGCACAGAGAAACACTATGAGCACTGTCATACAGCACAGAGAAACACTATGAGCACCTGTCATACAGCACAGAGAAACACTATGAGCACTGTCATACAGCACAGAGAAACACTATGAGCACTGTCATACAGCACAGAGAAACACTATGAGCACTGTCATACAGCACAGAGAAACACTATGAGCACCTGTCATACAGCACAGAGAAACACTATGAGCACTGTCATACAGCACAGAGAAACACTAGGAGCACCTGTCATACAGCACAGAGAAACACTATGAGCACCTGTCATACAGCACAGAGAAACGCTATGAGCACTGTCATACAGCACAGAGAAACACTATGAGCACCTGTCATACAGCACAGAGAAACACTATGAGCACCTGTCATACAGCACAGAGAAACACTATGAGCACTGTCATACAGCACAGAGAAACACTATGAGCACTGCCATACAGCACAGAGAAACACTATGAGCACTGTCATACAGCACAGAGAAACACTATGAGCACTGTCATACAGCACAGAGAAACACTATGAGCACTGTCATACAGCACAGAGAAACACTATGGGCACCTGTCATACAGCACAGAGAAACACTATGAGCACTGTCATACAGCACAGAGAAATACTATGAGCACTGTCATACAGCACAGAGAAACACTATGAGCACTGTCATACAGCACAGAGAAACACTATGAGCACTGTCATACAGCACAGAGAAACACTATGAGCACTGTCATACAGCACAGAGAAACACTATGAGCACCTGTCATACAGCACAGAGAAACACTATGAGCACCTGTCATACAGCACAGAGAAACGCTATGAGCACTGTCATACAGCACAGAGAAACACTATGAGCACCTGTCATACAGCACAGAGAAACACTATGAGCACCTGTCATACAGCACAGAGAAACACTATGAGCACCTGTCATACAGCACAGAGAAACACTATGAGCACTGTCATACAGCACAGAGAAACACTATGAGCACTGTCATACAGCACAGAGAAACACTATGAGCACTGTCATACAGCACAGAGAAACACTATGAGCACTGTCATACAGCACAGAGAAACACTATGGGCACCTGTCATACAGCACAGAGAAACACTATGAGCACTGTCATACAGCACAGAGAAATACTATGAGCACTGTCATACAGCACAGAGAAACACTATGAGCACTGTCATACAGCACAGAGAAACACTATGAGCACTGTGATACAGCACAGAGAAACACTATGAGCACTGTCATACAGCACAGAGAAACACTATGAGCACCTGTCATACAGCACAGAGAAACACTATGAGCACTGTCATACAGCACAGAGAAACACTATGAGCACCTGTCATACAGCACAGAGAAACACTATGAGCACTGTCATACAGCACAGAGAAACACTATGAGCACTGTCATACAGCACAGAGAAACACTATGAGCACCTGTCATACAGCACAGAGAAACACTATGAGTACCTGTCATACAGCACAGAGAAACACTATGAGCACCTGTCATACAGCACAGAGAAACACTATGAGCACTGTCATACAGCACAGAGAAACACTATGAGCACTATCATACAGCACAGAGAAACACTATGAGCACCTGTCATACAGCACAGAGAAACACTATGAGCACCTGTCATACAGCACAGAGAAACACTATGAGCACTGTCATACAGCACAGAGAAACACTATGAGCACCTGTCATACAGCACAGAGAAACACTATGAGCACCTGTCATACAGCACAGAGAAACACTATGAGCACTGTCATACAGCACAGAGAAACACTATGAGCACCTGTCATACAGCACAGAGAAACACTATGAGCACTGTCATACAGCACAGAGAAACACTATGAGCACTGTCATACAGCACAGAGAAACACTATGAGCACCTGTCATACAGCACAGAGAAACACTATGAGCACCTGTCATACAGCACAGAGAAACACTATGAGCACCTGTCATACAGCACAGAGAAACACTATGAGCACTGTCATACAGCACAGAGAAACACTATGAGCACTGTCATACAGCACAGAGAAACACTATGAGCACCTGTCATACAGCACAGAGAAACACTATGAGCACTGTCATACAGCACAGAGGAACACTCTGAGCACTGTCATACAGCACAGAGAAACACTATGAGCACTGTCATACAGCACAGAGAAACACTATGAGCACCTGTCATACAGCACAGAGAAACACTATGAGCACTGTCATACAGCACAGAGAAACACTATGAGCACTGTCATACAGCACAGAGAAACACTATGAGCACTGTCATACAGCACAGAGAAACACTATGAGCACCTGTCATACAGCACAGAGAAACACTATGAGCACTGTCATACAGCACAGAGAAACACTAGGAGCACCTGTCATACAGCACAGAGAAACACTATGAGCACCTGTCATACAGCACAGAGAAACGCTATGAGCACTGTCATACAGCACAGAGAAACGCTATGAGCACCTGTCATACAGCACAGAGAAACACTATGAGCACCTGTCATACAGCACAGAGAAACACTATGAGCACTGTCATATAGCACAGAGAAACACTATGAGCACTGCCATACAGCACAGAGAAACACTATGAGCACTGTCATACAGCACAGAGAAACACTATGAGCACTGTCATACAGCACAGAGAAACACTATGAGCACTGTCATACAGCACAGAGAAACACTATGGGCACCTGTCATACAGCACAGAGAAACACTATGAGCACTGTCATACAGCACAGAGAAATACTATGAGCACTGTCATACAGCACAGAGAAACACTATGAGCACTGTCATACAGCACAGAGAAACACTATGAGCACTGTCATACAGCACAGAGAAACACTATGAGCACCTATCATACAGCACAGAGAAACACTATGAGCACCTGTCATACAGCACAGAGAAACACTATGAGCACCTGTCATACAGCACAGAGAAACACTATGAGCACTGTCATACAGCACAGAGAAACACTATGAGCACTGTCATACAGCACAGAGAAACACTATGAGCACCTGTCATACAGCACAGAGAAACACTATGAGCACCTGTCATACAGCACAGAGAAACACTATGAGCACCTGTCATACAGCACAGAGAAACACTATGAGCACTGTCATACAGCACAGAGAAACACTATGAGCACTGTCATACAGCACAGAGAAACACTATGAGCACCTGTCATACAGCACAGAGAAACACTATGAGCACTGTCATACAGCACAGAGGAACACTATGAGCACTGTCATACAGCACAGAGAAACACTATGAGCACTGTCATACAGCACAGAGAAACACTATGAGCACCTGTCATACAGCACAGAGAAACACTATGAGCACTGTCATACAGCACAGAGAAACACTATGAGCACCTGTCATACAGCACAGAGAAACACTATGAGCACTGCCATACAGCACAGAGAAACACTATGAGCACTGTCATACAGCACAGAGAAACACAATGAGCACCTGTCATACAGCACAGAGAAACACTATGAGCACTGTCATACAGCACAGAGAAACACTATGAGCACTGTCATACAGCACAGAGAAACACTATGAGCACTGTCATACAGCACAGAGAAACACTATGAGCACCTGTCATACAGCACAGAGAAACACTATGAGCACTGTCATACAGCACAGAGAAACACTAGGAGTACCTGTCATACAGCACAGAGAAACACTATGAGCACCTGTCATACAGCACAGAGAAACGCTATGAGCACTGTCATACAGCACAGAGAAACACTATGAGCACCTGTCATACAGCACAGAGAAACACTATGAGCACCTGTCATACAGCACAGAGAAACACTATGAGCACTGTCATACAGCACAGAGAAACACTATGAGCACTGCCATACAGCACAGAGAAACACTATGAGCACTGTCATACAGCACAGAGAAACACTATGAGCACTGTCATACAGCACAGAGAAACACTATGAGCACTGTCATACAGCACAGAGAAACACTATGGGCACCTGTCATACAGCACAGAGAAACACTATGAGCACTGTCATACAGCACAGAGAAATACTATGAGCACTGTCATACAGCACAGAGAAACACTATGAGCACTGTCATACAGCACAGAGAAACACTATGAGCACTGTCATACAGCACAGAGAAACACTATGAGCACTGTCATACAGCACGGAGAAACACTATGAGCACCTGTCATACAACACAGAGAAACACTATGAGCACCTGTCATACAGCACAGAGAAACGCTATGAGCACTGTCATACAGCACAGAGAAACACTATGAGCACCTGTCATACAGCACAGAGAAACACTATGAGCACCTGTCATACAGCACAGAGAAACACTATGAGCACTGTCATACAGCACAGAGAAACACTATGAGCACTGTCATACAGCACAGAGAAACACTATGAGCACTGTCATACAGCACAGAGAAACACTATGAGCACTGTCATACAGCACAGAGAAACACTATGAGCACTGTCATACAGCACAGAGAAACACTATGGGCACCTGTCATACAGCACAGAGAAACACTATGAGCACTGTCATACAGCACAGAGAAATACTATGAGCACTGTCATACAGCACAGAGAAACACTATGAGCACTGTCATACAGCACAGAGAAACACTATGAGCACTGTCATACAGCACAGAGAAACACTATGAGCACTGTCATACAGCACAGATAAACACTATGAGCACCTGTCATACAACACAGAGAAACACTATGAGCACTGTCATACAGCACAGAGAAACACTATGAGCACTGTCATACAGTACAGAGACACACTATGAGCACCTGTCATACAGCACAGAGAAACACTATGAGCACTGTCATACAGCACAGAGAAACACTATGAGCACTGTCATACAGCACAGAGAAACACTATGAGCACTGTCATACAGCACAGAGAAACACTATGAGCACCTGTCATACAGCACAGAGAAACACTATGAGCACTGTCATACAGCACAGAGAAACACTATGAGCACTGTCATACAGCACAGAGAAACACTATGAGCACTGTCATACAGCACAGAGAAACACTATGAGCACCTGTCATACAGCACAGAGAAACACTATGAGCACCTGTCATACAGCACAGAGGAACACTATGAGCACTGTCATACAGCACAGAGAAACACTATGAGCACTGTCATACAGCACAGAGAAACACTATGAGCACCTGTCGTACAGCACAGAGAAACACTATGAGCACCTGTCATACAGCACAGAGAAACAATATGAGCACTGTCATACAGCACAGAGAAACACTATGAGCACTGTCATACAGCACAGAGAAACACTATGAGCACCTGTCATACAGCACAGAGAAACACTATGAGCACTGTCATACAGCACAGAGAAACACTATGAGCACCTGTCATACAGCACAGAGAAACACTATGAGCACTGTCATACAGCACAGAGAAACACTATGTGCACTGTCATACAGCACAGAGAAACACTATGAGCACCTGTCATACAGCACAGAGAAACACTATGAGCACCTGTCATACAGCACAGAGAAACACTATGAGCACCTGTCATACAGCACAGAGAAACACTATGAGCACATGTCATACAGCACAGAGAAACACTATGAGCACCTGTCATACAGCACAGAGAAACACTATGAGCACCTGTCATACAGCACAGAGAAACACTATGAGCACTGTCATACAGTACAGAGAAACACTATGAGCACTGTCATACAGCACAGAGAAATACTATGAGCACCTGTCATACAGCACAGAGAAACACTATGAGCACTGTCATACAGCACAGAGAAACACTATGAGCACTGTCATACAGCACAGAGAAACACTATGAGCACTGTCATACAGCACAGAGAAACACTATGAGCACTGTCATACAGCACAGAGAAACACTATGAGCACCTGTCATACAGCACAGAGAAACACTATGAGCACCTGTCATACAGCACAGAGAAACACTATGAGCACCTGTCATACAGCACAGAGAAACACTATGAGCACTGTCATACAGCACAGAGAAACACTATGAGCACTGTCATACAGCACAGAGAAACACTATGAGCACCTGTCATACAGCACAGAGAAACACTATGAGCACCTGTCATACAGCACAGAGAAACACTATGAGCACCTGTCATACAGCACAGAGAAACACTATGAGCACTGTCATACAGCACAGAGAAACACTATGAGCACTGTCATACAGCACAGAGAAACACTATGAGCACCTGTCATACAGCACAGAGAAACACTATGAGCACTGTCATACAGCACAGAGGAACACTATGAGCACTGTCATACAGCACAGAGAAACACTATGAGCACTGTCATACAGCACAGAGAAACACTATGAGCACCTGTCATACAGCACAGAGAAACACTATGAGCACTGTCATACAGCACAGAGAAACACTATGAGCACCTGTCATACAGCACAGAGAAACACTATGAGCACTGCCATACAGCACAGGGAAACACTATGAGCACTGTCATACAGCACAGAGAAACACTATGAGCACCTGTCATACAGCACAGAGAAACACTATGAGCACTGTCATACAGCACAGAGAAACACTATGAGCACTGTCATACAGCACAGAGAAACACTATGAGCACTGTCATACAGCACAGAGAAACACTATGAGCACCTGTCATACAGCACAGAGAAACACTATGAGCACTGTCATACAGCACAGAGAAACACTAGGAGCACCTGTCATACAGCACAGAGAAACACTATGAGCACCTGTCATACAGCACAGAGAAACGCTATGAGCACTGTCATACAGCACAGAGAAACACTATGAGCACCTGTCATACAGCACAGAGAAACACTATGAGCACCTGTCATACAGCACAGAGAAACACTATGAGCACTGTCATACAGCACAGAGAAACACTATGAGCACTGCCATACAGCACAGAGAAACACTATGAGCACTGTCATACAGCACAGAGAAACACTATGAGCACTGTCATACAGCACAGAGAAACACTATGAGCACTGTCATACAGCACAGAGAAACACTATGGGCACCTGTCATACAGCACAGAGAAACACTATGAGCACTGTCATACAGCACAGAGAAATACTATGAGCACTGTCATACAGCACAGAGAAACACTATGAGCACTGTCATACAGCACAGAGAAACACTATGAGCACTGTCATACAGCACAGAGAAACACTATGAGCACTGTCATACAGCACGGAGAAACACTATGAGCACCTGTCATACAGCACAGAGAAACACTATGAGCACCTGTCATACAGCACAGAGAAACGCTATGAGCACTGTCATACAGCACAGAGAAACACTATGAGCACCTGTCATACAGCACAGAGAAACACTATGAGCACCTGTCATACAGCACAGAGAAACACTATGAGCACTGTCATACAGCACAGAGAAACACTATGAGCACTGTCATACAGCACAGAGAAACACTATGAGCACTGTCATACAGCACAGAGAAACACTATGAGCACTGTCATACAGCACAGAGAAACACTATGAGCACTGTCATACAGCACAGAGAAACACTATGGGCACCTGTCATACAACACAGAGAAACACTATGAGCACTGTCATACAGCACAGAGAAACACTATGAGCACTGTCATACAGTACAGAGACACACTATGAGCACCTGTCATACAGCACAGAGAAACACTATGAGCACTGTCATACAGCACAGAGAAACACTATGAGCACTGTCATACAGCACAGAGAAACACTATGAGCACTGTCATACAGCACAGAGAAACACTATGAGCACCTGTCATACAGCACAGAGAAACACTATGAGCACTGTCATACAGCACAGAGAAACACTATGAGCACTGTCATACAGCACAGAGAAACACTATGAGCACTGTCATACAGCACAGAGAAACACTATGAGCACCTGTCATACAGCACAGAGAAACACTATGAGCACCTGTCATACAGCACAGAGGAACACTATGAGCACTGTCATACAGCACAGAGAAACACTATGAGCACCTGTCGTACAGCACAGAGAAACACTATGAGCACCTGTCATACAGCACAGAGAAACAATATGAGCACTGTCATACAGCACAGAGAAACACTATGAGCACTGTCATACAGCACAGAGAAACACTATGAGCACCTGTCATACAGCACAGAGAAACACTATGAGCACTGTCATACAGCACAGAGAAACACTATGAGCACCTGTCATACAGCACAGAGAAACACTATGAGCACTGTCATACAGCACAGAGAAACACTATGTGCACTGTCATACAGCACAGAGAAACACTATGAGCACCTGTCATACAGCACAGAGAAACACTATGAGCACCTGTCATACAGCACAGAGAAACACTATGAGCACCTGTCATACAGCACAGAGAAACACTATGAGCACCTGTCATACAGCACAGAGAAACACTATGAGCACCTGTCATACAGCACAGAGAAACACTATGAGCACCTGTCATACAGCACAGAGAAACACTATGAGCACTGTCATACAGCACAGAGAAACACTATGAGCACTGTCATACAGCACAGAGAAATACTATGAGCACCTGTCATACAGCACAGAGAAACACTATGAGCACTGTCATACAGCACAGAGAAACACTATGAGCACTGTCATACAGCACAGAGAAACACTATGAGCACTGTCATACAGCACAGAGAAACACTATGAGCACTGTCATACAGCACAGAGAAACACTATGAGCACTGTCATACAGCACAGAGAAACACTATGAGCACTGTCATACAGCACAGAGAAACACTATGAGCACCTGTCATACAGTACAGAGAAACACTATGAGCACTGTCATACAGCACAGAGAAACACTATGAGCACTGTCATACAGCACAGAGAAACACTATGAGCACTGTCATACAGCACAGAGAAACACTATGAGCACCTGTCATACAGCACAGAGGAACACTATGAGCACTGTCATACAGCACAGAGAAACACTATGAGCACTGTCATACAGCACAGAGAAACACTATGAGCACTGTCATACAGCACAGAGGAACACTATGAGCACTGTCATACAGCACAGAGAAACACTATGAGCACCTGTCATACAGCACAGAGACACACTATGAGCACTGTCATACAGCACAGAGAAACACTATGAGCACCTGTCATACAGCACAGAGAAACACTATGAGCACCTGTCATACAGCACAGAGAAACACTATGAGCACTGTCATACAGCACAGAGAAACACTATGAGCACCTGTCATACAGCACAGAGAAACACTATGAGCACTGTCATACAGCACAGAGAAACACTATGAGCACCTGTCATACAGCACAGAGAAACACTATGAGCACTGTCATACAGCACAGAGAAACACTATGAGCACCTGTCATACAGCACAGAGAAACACTATGAGCACTGTCATACAGCACAGAGAAACACTATGAGCACCTGTCATACAGCACAGAGAAACACGACTCAATATAGCTCTCTCTCTCTCTGCAGGGTGGCTCGCTACATTGCGTAGCAGACAATGGTAATGTTAACCCCGGGTGGAGCAGCCGACGACCAGCAACACACCCAGCAGAACAAAGGAAACGTCTACACAGCATAGTACAACGTAGTACAGCACAGTAGGTCACACACACATAGACAACACTCACACACCGGCCGCACCCATGAGACCCTGCTGGGTTGCCGACTGCCACACACCCCCCAAATAATGTGAGCGCCACACACAGACGGAAACACACAGCGAATGTCATTCAGCATAAATTAATTAAAAAGATAGCCCTCTCCCACAGGGAGCGAATGACAAATGTAAGGATTTGAATCCTGGCACACAAATCACGGTTCATCAGTAGATAGACCTCAGCACAGCAGAGGCTGGAACACTGAGAATTTTAATAGGGGACAAACTGAATGTGTTAACTTTACAGGTTGGCCCCCATAAATGCTTCCCAGACAGAGAGAGAGAGAGAGAGAGAGAGAGAGAGAGAGAGAGAGAGAGAGGTAGAGGAGGAAGAGAGAGGAGATAAAGAGGTAGAACAGAGGTATCCATCTGCATTTCGGTCTCTCATCCATTATTTCTCAGGCCGCTTTTAAAGAGACGCTTTATTGATTTTGTTGATGTGTAGAAGCAGCAGGTTTGAGAGCTTAGCGGGAGGGGGCGAGCACAAAATAACTAACTCACTCCTCCCGGCTACCAACGGTCTAGGTCTCCTGCCACTATGGGCCTGACCTGGGCTCAGTGCTGGTAAAATATCATCATAATAACACAGTTTGCCTTTCTCTCTCCTTTTTCAGGAAAAAAAGAGACTGCTTAATAGGCACAAAAAATAATCTCCCAGATATACTGTTCCATATGCCACGAGTCAGTGTGTCTTTGTGCTGAGGGAGGGAGGGAGGGAGGGAGTGAGGGAGAAAAAGAAGGCGGCACAGGAAAGGGTCTATTACAAATACAGGGATTGTGGGAGAAAGAGAAAAGGAGAGAGAAAAGAGAGGAAAGCAGAGGGAGAGAGCTAGGTCGGAGATTAATGGTGGAATTGTTGACTGCTGGTCCAGCCTTATCTAACTCTCTCAGAACCTATGTGCAAGGCCATTCTCCGCCCTCCCTCACTCCATTTCTTTCTGTCTGCCCTCCCTCACTCCATTTCTTTCTTTCTGTCTGCCCTCCCTCACTCCATTTCTTTCTTTCTGTCTGCCCTCCCTCACTCCATTTCTTTCTGTCTGACCTCCTCTCACTTTCCCCAGGTCTGTGTCACCTGTTTCTCTCTTCCATCTCCCTCAACTCCTCTTCATTTCTCACTCCGTCTCTCTTCCTACTATATATATATTGGGGTCTTTGAGTTCATCCTCCCCCTCTCTCCCTCACTTTCTCCCTTCCTGTCTCTCCCTCTCTTTCTCCCTATCAATATTGTTCTCCCTCCTCACCATCTCTCACTCCCTCAATTCCCTCACCCTCTTTCCTTTTGTCTTTCACCCCCCTCCCACTCCCTCCCTCCAGCTCAGTGAGCCAGATAGGGTGCAGCGGCTGGAAAAGATCAGCATGGGGTCTGCAGGGTGCAGCCAGCCCATGGTCTGAGGTCAGGCTGCTACAGGCTGGGAGGACAAGGGGGTAAACACATATACACACAAACACATACACACACCCCTGTGGGGCCCCCATCGCCACAGCGACGGGCCTGGCCCCAACACCCCTAACAACAGCCCCATTATTGGACCTAGGTCTGGCATTGGCCCTGCCTGCAGGTTACGCAGCTGGGAAAGGGAGCATTGACATTGGACTGGACTGGCATTGGGCTGCCAACAGGAGGCGCTAGGCTAGGCTAACACCACTCGCCAACTCACCACACCCTGAGAGAAAAGCTGTCTCAGTCCAGCCATAGTGGCTGAAGCTCAGCTGGGGTTTGGCGGGAACTTGGCTGGGTCTCTAAAGGGTGGGACCCAGTGATAAGCTGTGGCCCTGTGCTTCCGCCCACTCTCCTCCTCCTCTTTGCTCCAGCTCTCCCCTGGAGAAAAGGCCTACAACTCAACTCAGTTCAGCCTCACTCCTTCCTGGCTAAGCTCCTGCTCCATACCAGCTGCAGGGCTACTTTTTATTGTTATTTTTCTCCAACAACAGTTTGTGTGTGTGTGTGTGTGTGTGTGTGTGTGTGTGTGTGTGTGTGTGTGTGTGTGTGTGTGTGTGTGTGTGTGTGTGTGTGTGTGTGTGTGTGTGTGTGTGTGTGTGTGTGTGTGTGTGTGTGTGTGTGTTTTAGTGAGTGTGTAATAGGCGTGCTCCTGGCACTTCCTGCTGCTAACGGCTTGGTAGCGCAGTCACACGGGAAGGCAAGGCAACTATATCGGAACAGAACAATGCCCAAAAAGGCTCTAATAAAAACCAACTGCGATGCTGAACTGGGAAAATGGGCTCGTCTCCTGCTGTTCATCGGCATGGACCACAGTCTGCATACACAATGCAGGGCCCAGTCAGGCTAGACACAATACACACACACTCCTACCCCAGCACCACCATGTTTACACGCAGACATGCAGGCACGTACGCACACACACACACACACACACACACAGACACAACAACGACACACACACACACACACAACAACCACACACACACAGGCAAATCTCATAAACTAGGGTACAAAAGATAACCATTATATTGGTGCTCAGTAAACACAATGCACTTTAGAAAGACAGGCTGCTGAAAACATCTGTTCAAGGTGAACAGCAACAGCAGGAGTTCCAACTTCCACCATCTACCACAGAAGAATCTCCTCGCTGAACAACATTCCAGTGAATAATTACTATGTGTGCGTTCCAAATGGCACCCTATTCCCTACATAGGAGTAGTGCACATTATAGGTAATAGGGTGCCATTTGGGACGCAGTCACACAGTACGTAGGCCTAATACAGCCGGAGCTTGTTGGCAAGCCTTTGGCACAAAGGAAATCATTGCCCAACTGTCTCTAATACAACCTAGCTTCCAGCTGCTTCAGGGGAGCACACCAAGCAAATGCTGAGATGAAACAAATGCAAGAAATAAAAGGTGACCCCATTTAAGGTTGTTTTAAGAAGCTGTTATGAGAAGGTTTAACACACAAACTACGATAAACCAATAGCATTATGCCAGGCAAGGCTCACACACAAATACTCATAAAATAACACAAACACCTGCACATGCACATGACCCAACCCACGCCCCCCCAACCAACACAGTTTGGGAGCCTTAAAGGGAGGACAGTGAAACAGCAGATGGTCAGTATTGGTCAGCTAGTAACAAAGAAGCAGGTCATTGCTCTCTCCACCTCTGCTCTCTCTCCCATAAATAATGTAATGCCTCAGTCAGAATACTGGACTTGTTATGAACTGCGTAGAGAGTGGGAGGGTTTCTCTAAAGCTCAAAAACTCCAACTACAATGTACGTCCTCTGGGTATTTTGACCAAGAAGACAGACCAAAGCTTCTCATCTTTTGTAGAGCTAGGAGGGTAGAATCAGAACCGGTGCCAGAAACCACCAGCGTGATTTATTCACAGGACCGCTCCTATCCTAACCAGCCCTGAGGCCTACTGTGTAATGGCCTGTAGTTTGTGTGTGTGTGTGCGTGTGCGCGCTTGCGTGCGTGCGCTTGCGTGCGTGCGTGTGTTTAACTATACTTGTGGGGATATCTGAAGGATAGTAAACAAAGAAAAATTTGACCAACTGGGGACATTTTGTTAGTCCCAACAAGGTCAAATGCTATCTAGGGGGTTTAGGGGTTAAGGTTCAAATTAGTGTTAGAATTAGGTTCAGGGTTAGTTTTAGGGATAGGAACTAGGGTTAGGTTTAGGTTAAAGAACTAGGGTTATGAACTATGGTTAGGTATAGGATTTTGAATGGGACTGAAATGTGTCCCCCCACAAGGTTAGTTATACAAGACAGTGTGCATGTGCGTGTGCTGCAGAGAGAACACAGCCACACTTCGCAGTCTGTCGATGAGTGTTTCTTTCTCTGGCCCACAGCTGTGCACACAGAGCAGCCTCCCTCCAGCACACAGGCCTCTGGGAGCACCATCAAAACACAGGCCTATATCAGCCCCCAACCCCTAGCCCTCGCCATGGTGCTCTTAAAATATGACCCCCCCCCCCCCCCGCACCCTGCTTCTCTACACATAATGCTCTGTCCAGCCCCAGCCCAAACCCCTTCCGCTTCTCTTAAGGCCAAACACACACATCCAGATGACCCATCTGCTCCTGTTCCACAGACCTCTCAGCTGGCCTGCCTCGCACCATAACAGCTCCAGCCACTGGCATTGACTGCACTATTGTCCTCTCTGACCTGCTACAGAGCTGATACAAGACCATCCCACTCATTACACACCAGGATAAAGAGAGCATAGGGAGGATGGGAGGATGGAGAGAGGATGGAGAGAGGATGGGAGGATGGAGAGAGGATGGAGAGAGGATGGGAGGATGGAGAGAGGATGGGAGGATGGAGAGAGGATGGGAGGATGGAGAGAGGCTGGGAGGATGGAGAGAGTATGGAGAGAGGATGGGAGGATGGAGAGAGGATGGGAGGATGGAGAGGATGGAGAGAGGATGGGAGGATGGAGAGAGGTTGGGAGGATGGAGAGACGATGGGAGGATGGAGAGATGATGGGAGGATGGAGAGACGATGGGAGGATGGAGAGAGGTTGGGAGGATAGAGAGAGGATGGGAGGATGGAGAGACGATGGGAGGATGGAGAGACGATGGGAGGATGGAGAGAGGCTGGGAGGATGGAGAAAGGATGGAGAGAGGCTGGGAGGATGGAGAGAGGATGGGAGGATGGAGAGAGGTTGGGAGGATAAAGAGAGGATGGGAGAATAGAGAGAGGATGGGAGGATGGAGAGACGATGGGAGGATGGAGAGATGATGGGAGGATGGAGAGACGATGGGAGGATGGAGAGAGGATGGGAGGATGGAGAGAGGATGGGAGGATGGAGAGAGGATGGGAGGATGGAGAGAGGATAGGAGGATGGAGAGAGGATGGGAGGATGGAGAGAGGTTGGGAGGATAGAGAGAGGATGGGAGGATGGAGAGACAATGGGAGGATGGAGAGGATGGAGAGAGGATGGGAGGATGGAGAGGTTGGGAGGATGGAGAGAGGATGGGAGGATGGAGAGAGGATGGGAGGATGGAGACAGGATCAGAGGATGGACAGAGTGGAGGGAAGGATGGTGGAGGAGAGAGACAGGGCCAATATTATATATTAGGGAGAGACAGGGCCAATATTAGGGCCAATATATACAATAAAGACCATCCCACTCATTACACACCAGGATAAAGAGAGCATAGGGAGGATGGGAGGATGGAGAGAGGATGGAGAGAGGATGGGAGGATGGAGAGAGGATGGAGAGAGGATGGGAGGATGGAGAGAGGCTGGGAGGATGGAGAGAGTATGGAGAGAGGGTGGGAGGATGGAGAGAGGATGGGAGGATGGAGAGGATGGAGAGAGGATGGGAGGATGGAGAGAGGTTGGGAGGATGGAGAGACGATGGGAGGATGGAGAGATGATGGGAGGATGGAGAGACGATGGGAGGATGGAGAGAGGTTGGGAGGATAGAGAGAGGATGGGAGGATGGAGAGACGATGGGAGGATGGAGAGACGATGGGAGGATGGAGAGAGGCTGGGAGGATGGAGAAAGGATGGAGAGAGGCTGGGAGGATGGAGAGAGGATGGGAGGATGGAGAGAGGTTGGGAGGATAAAGAGAGGATGGGAGAATAGAGAGAGGATGGGAGGATGGAGAGACGATGGGAGGATGGAGAGATGATGGGAGGATGGAGAGACGATGGGAGGATGGAGAGAGGATGGGAGGATGGCGAGAGGATGGGAGGATGGAGAGAGGATGGGAGGATGGAGAGAGGATAGGAGGATGGAGAGAGGATGGGAGGATGGAGAGAGGTTGGGAGGATAGAGAGAGGATGGGAGGATGGAGAGACAATGGGAGGATGGAGAGGATGGAGAGAGGATGGGAGGATGGAGAGGTTGGGAGGATGGAGAGAGGATGGGAGGATGGAGAGAGGATGGGAGGATGGAGACAGGATCAGAGGATGGACAGAGTGGAGGGAAGGATGGTGGAGGAGAGAGACAGGGCCAATATTAGGGGAAAAGGAGACCTGACAGAGAGAGAGGGATAGGAGCGGAATGAAAAGTAAAAGATGGAGAAGGGTCCAATCCTTCCAAAGGAAAGCAATGAAACAGTTTGTGAAGAGAGGGGCTCTTTTTTAATCTCGTCCCCAGATTGCTGTGGCAGCACAGAGGTAAAATCAAACTGTTGCTCACTGAGCTGTGCAGTAAATCTCAATCAAACAGATCAGTGCCTGCGAACTGTGAACAAAACATGCTGAAACCAGTCATGCATATATATGGAGGTGTTATGTCACCTCTAGCACCATCAGGGGAGAGTAAAGAGATGTATTTAACCATGTAATTCACATGCATTCACGTGTTTGCATGGCTGCTTGCCACGTGTGGTCCTTCACTACAGTATCGGTTGCATTTAAATGTCACAAGTGGCACAGGGATGACTGAATACGCTGTAGCAGCCAGACACAGGACATCTGTTGGTGCTCCATGTAGACTGCAGTATGTCCCAGCCTCCCAGGCATGATGCAACCACCACTCTGCACCCACGTCTCAGCTAACTCCAGCTTCAGCTTAACCAAACACATGCTAGCTGTGAAAAATTTAGATAAAGAGGGCCAAGCCATTACAAATCCATCTCTTGCTGCTTAACTTAAAGAATGACGGTATCACAGTATTAAAAGCTCTTTATAGGCCAACCCTGAGGCTGCCTGCGAGGCTGAGAGGGGGCTGAGGAGTGGGGGTTCTGGGCCTAGGAGGAGGGGCAGGCAGCAGGATGTGGAGCCCATTGTGTGGTAACAATGAAGAGATCAACCCGGCAGGAGCCAAATCGGACTCTCAATAGACACTTTAACATTTGGGGTGAGGGAGGGAGCTGAGTGTGCCTGCCTCCACCACCGTTTCCCCTGCCTGCCAAATGGACACACACAGGCTCTGGAGAAGTGTTGTAAATAGGCATACACACAAGTATTTTGCTACACTCGCAATAACATCTGCTAACCATGTGAATGTGACCAATAATCTTGATGATCATACACACACACCCTGGAAATGTCAACATCACTAACAAGATGGGCATTGTAATTTCCATGTTGCAATATATTTCGGTGTGGGGGTGGCGCATGTACGCACACAGACAGAGACTGGTATAATTACATGATAATATCCTTAACATTCCCTATACCTCACTAGGTTTCCCCATTTAACTCTGGTTGTCTTCATTTTCAGGAACTTCAGCTTTCCCTTCCCCAGTCATATTCTTAAATATAATGAACAAAACTGAACCTGCACCAGTCGTTAGGAATACAGTCACCACATATCCCCATGCACAAACCTTGTTGTCCAGCTAGTCAGTTCAACTGTTCTGCTCACACTGGTCTGGCCATGCTGTAGCCTAATTACTGTAATCAGCCAGCTGAAGCTAACACTTACTTCATTATCGTTAAAAAGAAAGCAATACAAAACAAGAGGCCGAAGTAATGTGTTAAGTCACTGTGAACTGGATAATTGTGATAATGCAGGGTTCCCCAACTGGTGGCCCAATGGAGGAATTTGGCCCACTGGTGATTTGATTTTATAGTTGAACACAAAAGACTGTAAAAACACCAGTTCCAAGTGATTACATTTTTAAAAATCTGTTCCAAAATATTCCCACTCATAATAGAGAGATATATGCGATAACACAAATGTAAGCAAGGTTTGAAATTATTATGTTTTAGTCAAATATGATATATTATGGTCTTTTTGCGCTGAATTTGCAGTCTACAAATGATTTGTAATTATGTTCTGGCCCCCTGACCATCCGTCCAAGAACAAATCGTCCCGTGGCCGAATCTAGTCGATGATCCCTGTAATAACCGTTCAAATAAAGTCCTCTCCAAAGGAGCCATAAGGTGACAACAACATATGCATGTTAAGACACGTGATGGTTATTTCGAATCCAAGCTAATTGCAGTGGCTGTTTTGCAATCCAATTTATTCAAATGGCTATAACAGTTCAGGTCCTCTATGCCCGA
Organism: Salvelinus alpinus; assembly: GCF_045679555.1. Lineage (NCBI taxonomy): Eukaryota > Metazoa > Chordata > Actinopteri > Salmoniformes > Salmonidae > Salvelinus > Salvelinus alpinus. The sequence goes on from NC_092104.1 coordinate 24,909,069, forward strand.
ATTTGAATAGCATACAGACTCTGTTTTGTTCCAAGAGGACCAATGATATACCTCACTACAAACGCGACACACATCAAATATACAAGTCGAGTGAATATGTAGAGAAAATGGGGAAAACGTCTCTCCAGATGATCTCTAACTGCGTCGAATATACATGGTCTAAATCAGGATTTAAATGTGGTTTTGGAACAACAAACATTTTATTCGCTTCCAACTGCTTCCCAACCGCAGTGCACTATGTTTACAGTGGACTAAACAGAGATAAAGTTTCATCAATACGCAATTAAATTGGTTTAAAATATTGTCCAGTGTGCGTATAACCCGGTAAAAGACTAAAGCTTGGGGCAACAGTTGGAGCCCTGCCGACTAAGCCAAAGACAGGATCAGATGTTTTTCTAATTTCCTTCCCCCTATTCGGTTACTTTAAAGAGCCAATATTAGGCAGTCTCACAATGTATCCAACCTACAGGATAACGCTCATATGATTGTAATAATGTTGCAATGATTGCAACAAACTTACCGTAGTATTCGTCCACTTATGCTCCTCTGTTCAGCAGCTGTGGTGATAATAATACAATAGCCTACTCTCCCTGTCAGTTCCCTCCGCGTAAACTAACGACAGATACCGTATCCTTTTCCTTTCCGCTATCTCGGCTTTGTTTTTGGACGATTCAGTTAGTTAACAATTATTCCACATACTAACAAATGTTAGGTGAAGGCTATTCGTTCGCGTTTTTCCTTTAGATTTTTTGCGAAACATCGGTAAAACATGTCATGATGCAGTTAGTTTACATAGCGATACTCGCGATGCTCCACTCACTCCCTCTGTAATACGAAACCAAGGAGGAAATAATTCGCAAATAAGATTCACTTCCAAAGCATATAAAACCTGGCCTTGGTGCTCTCTCGACGTCTCTCCGACGCAGAACTGCACAACTCTCGATATGTAGAAGTTTCTACAGATGTAAAATAGTCAGCAGAGAGACAGGGATATGGGTTGGTCGTGGCGTTGGCAAGCAGATATTCCAGTGGAATACCAGTGGAGTAGTCTGCCGTTACACTGCAGTGTGCCATACTTCTGCAGTACGTATCACTGTAGGGACCGACCAGGGATGATATAAAGGCATAAACAGGTCCCCATCCATACACACCCCCGGTGCATTGCCCAGACTCCGCTACCCGATAGTCCAAAAAGTCACGTTACAGAAGAATAGCCCTTTTGATGAGTAATGGTAACTTCACGCTATGACATTAGAAGAAGATATGCATAGTCTATGAATATTATACCATTATTGTGATTTGTTGTAGGAAGTGGACTTTGTTGTTAACACAATAGAGGTCTATATGTCTGTCTGATGACGACGAGCAAGGATTAAATATTGTATGACGATATTGCATGATGGAGGGGAAGAAAACAACAGATCTCAAAGAGTAAACATACAAACATGGGATTACGATTGGCAGATTCGGTGGGGCGATTATTAGGTACAGGAAAGAAGCTCGATTTGATAATCCCACATTCCCATGACATTTCATACAAATAGATTCATACAAAAACATATTGTTTGTCTCTTCGTATGGGAATGTGTAAATGCATTTTACATTATATGTACTGTAAACTATGTTGTCACAGTGAGCCAAGCATAATAATAATATGTCAATATGATTGGTTGTTTTTCTTATATACCTTTCATATACAGACACAAATCCCACTATTTCACCATGCCTGCTTTTTTTATACATGATTTTTGTATATCTGAACATTCTATTGGGGTAAAAAATATATATAATTCAACTTGGTAAATTAAAACTCATCTGTAGACCTAGTCATGATTCCTGCATTTGTGAATGGTTCTCTGTGTCTTTGTCAGTAAAATCATTAACACTTCCATTGTTTAACACCTCCCTAATTTGAAATGCAAATTGGCCCCATGTTTTAACAACACCCCCCATCCCTCCCAATTTGCTATTACTCACTGATGTATAAAAGGGGTATACTGTACTTGCAAGTTTGTGGTTAATAAGAGACTTTGAAAGGGGGTCATATAAACATGGTCTTATATTTTTACATTAAATATACCACATCTTCTGCCTGAACGACTGTGTGATCACAATCGCCGTAGCCGATGTGAGTAAGACCTTTAAACATGTCAACATTCACAAGGCCGCAGGGCCAGACGGATCACCAGGACCTGTACTCCGAGCATTCACTGACCAACTGGCAAGTGTCTTCACTGACATTTTCAACCTGTCTCTGTCCGAGTCTGTAATACCAACATGTTTCAAGCAGACCACCATAGTCCCTGTGCCCAAGAACACCAAGGTAACCTCACATCAACACCATCATCCCAGAAACCCTAGACCCACTCCAATATGCATACTGCCCCAACAGATCCACAGATGACGCATTCTCTACTGCACTCAACACTGCCCTTTTCCACCTGGACAAATAGAACACCTTCGTGAGAATGCCGTTCATTGACTACAGCTCAGCGGCTCAGCTCGGCAACACAGCGGTGGTAGGCCTGATCACCGACTTCCTCCTATAGGGAGGAGGTCAGAAACCTGGAAGTATGGTGCCAGGCCAACAACCTCTCCCTCAACGTGATCAAGACAAAGGAGATGATCGTGGACTAAAAGGATGGCCGAGCACTTCCCCATTCTCATTGATGGGGCTGTAGTGGAGCAGGTTGCGAGCTTCAAGTTCCTTGGTGTCCACATCACCAACAAACTATCATGGTCCAAACACACCAATAGAGTCGTGAAGAGGGCACGACAATGCCTATTCCCCCTCAGGAGACTGAAAAGATTTGTCATGGGTTCTCAGATCCTCGAAAAGGTTCTACAGCTGCACCATCGAGAGCATCCTGACCCGTTGCATCACCGCCTGGTATGGTAACTGCTCGCCCTCCGACCGCAGGGCGCTACAGAGGGTAGTGCGTACGGCCCAGTACATCACTGGGGCCAAGCTTCCTGCCCTTCAGGACAAAGACTCCCTAGTCATAGACTGTTCTCTCTGCTACCACACAGCAAGCTTCTACGCCCAAGCCATAAAACTGCTGAACAGCTAATTAGATGGCTACCCGGACTATTTGCATTGACCCCCCCCCCCCCCCTTTTTACGCTGCTGCTACTCGCTGTTTATTATCTATTATCTATGCATAGCCACTTTACCCCTACTTATATGTACATATTACCTCAATTACCTCGACTAACCGGTACCTCCACACATTGACTCGGTGTGTATGGTTATTTTATTGTTGCTCTTTTATTTTTTACTTTAGTTTATTTAGTAAATATTTTTCTTCACTCTTATTTTTCTTTACTGCATTGTTGTCTTACGGGCTTGTAAGTAAGCATTTCATGGTAAGGTACCTGTTGTATTCGGTGCATGTGACAAATAAAGTTTTATTTGATTTTTGATTCGATTTTTGAAATGTTTACTATAGACTGCGAAGAAATAGTTTGCATTAACACTGTATGTACAGTAGCTTATGTTATAACAGTGGGCTAGGTATTGTACTGCATTATGTCCTGTGCTGTTTTTCTGACAGACTCATAGTAAATAGTTGGCTCATGTTTGGAAATTGGCCTATACCAGTTACAGAAATATCAAATTGAAATGACAAACATCTCAGTCAGTTCATATGTTTGACAGAAATCTCTAGACAGTGTGGTTTCGTAGCGTCAAGCGATTCTGGCATAGATAAAATGTATTTAAATAATGTAGAGGGCCCATTTAACTGAAATCCCAGTTGTACTGGGATACATTTTGATACTTCAGTTATAGTTCAGTATAATGTTGATGTATGATGCCTACCAATAGGAACGGTAAGCAGGTGGTTACATAAACACTAAGTAGCATTGAGAAAAACAAGGGACATTCCACTTTAGCATACCAATTCACACCTCCAATCCATGGAGTGTTTTTGCTTAAATCAAACACCTGTGAGAAGTGGGAAGGCGGAGGGGGAGCTAAATTAGTTTTAGTTTAGTTGGCATCGTTTTTTACTGTCAGATTTAATGTAGAGGCCTTTGCAGTTTGAAACAACTCTTAAAGCATAAATTAGAGCTGCTGACAGAGATGGCAAGAAAGTTAGTCAAAATCCAACAGTCAGCTTGTAAAACACCCAATATGTAGTTAGAGCGATGATAGAGCAGTTAGGAAAGACAATAACAATTAAATTCCAAACAATTCAATAGGCTACAGTCAGAGAGTGTTTTTTAGCCCAAAGTTAATTAAAAGGGATAAAATATGCAGATTTGTATTTGTATTTTTTATTTAATCAGAAGCTTAAATAGATCATATAGATTTAACGGGTATTTTTTGTAATAACTGGTTTGATAAGCCACCATCGACCTTACTGCCTTGGCATGTTCATGCTTTAAATGAAATGTAATGGATGTGAATCTATAAACTAGCAGGGTTATGTTATCAGCTGAAAAAAGAGACAGAGCGACAGAGAGAGAAAGGGCTTTCATCAGTCATGTGGTGATGAATTGGTCTCAAAGGGAAACATATATCATGCCAGCTGATAGGAGCTAAATCTATGAGATCCAGTGTGTGAAAACAACACTGTAAAAAGACATAGTGCCAGGCAGGTCAATCAAATCACATACAGACTCAAACCTCTAGAACTGTGGCTAAATAAATCCCTTGTGAAGAGATTGACGGATGATTCGCGTGAGGCCAACTCTGTGAAGGTAGTGTAGAGATTTGGATTCACATCGTAAACATAGCAGGGATTACCAAAGGGTGATTCACAAATCAGGTCAATCTTCCTGGCAACAAGAGAGAGATTTGGACTGTTGTATTGATGGGAGTTAAACCCTGTGGCGCTCCAGCTTCAAGGGGAGAAAATATCCCCAGGCGTATTATAAGCGAGATAGCAACACACTTGAAATGCTAAATCATTGTTTTGTTCAATTCTTCTTATTTCGGTCCCAGAGTGGAGCAAGTCTGTCTTACCCAGTTTAAATGAGTCATGAGCGGTAGTAGAAACAGTATTAGAACAGTATTGAGCACATGGTGACACAGACAGCTGTAGAAAGAAGGCCAGGGCTGAGTGAGAAGTGTGGTACAGCCTCATTATGACAAAGGTCAGAGTTCAACTCCCAGGAGCCTCCGCTGTAGTGTCTGCAATCACTCAGGTTGCATCTCAAATGGCACACTATTCCCTATGTAGTGTACTACTTTTGACGAGAGCCCTGGTCAAAGTAGTGCACTAAATATGGAATAGGGTGCCATTTGAGACATAACCTCATTCTACCTGGTTTTTGCTCCACTTTAAATTCCCATTACAATGAGCTAGGCCCCAGTTTATAGAGGCTACAGTTTATATGAGGTAAGTTTTATAAAGGGTGAGGTTTATGGTGTTTAAAGACATAAAGTACTTATTCTGCTGGATTTAACATACTGTAGTACCCTATTTCTTAGCATGTTAGGCCGGTTCATATCAATGATTGAAATGCACACCTGAGGCCACAGCTAAAACATGACAGAGCTTACATAATATACATTTCCACTATTATGTCTTTGTTTCTATACTCTACCAGGTAATTATAGTCTACAACCAAGCTGTAGCACACAAGCTGCTGTAACTGTATGGTATTATTACTGATGCTTAGGCTACTAAATCATGATTAGTATTAAATAGCTAATAAGGCTGATTATTTACTCAAGACAAATATGAATTACTGAGGTATGAGGTAAGAAAGTAACATACAGTATTGACGTTTTGATTCTGAACACTGAATAAGGGATCCGTCATAACCACTTCATAGGCCTTTTTGCAACTATAGCTTTTTGACAGCCACCATTTTCCTCAAATGCTGACCTGTCACATTTCATTATATAGCAATTTCACAAGTAAACATTTCAGGAGAGAAGCAGAGAAATGACAAGATTTCATTTAGAAAAATGGCTCCAATATTTCACTGCTATGCCATCTACTGCAGAAAATCATTTACATTAAGATGAAAGTTAAAATATGTTCGATATGATGAGTTGCACCTCTCGTTTTTGGATGAGCCAGGAAAGGAATTTACAGCCCAGCAGTACATGATTTCATTTGAGTAGGCATATTCATTACAGGAAGATTTGATTTGACACACACGTTTTTTAATCCAAGTGTTTCCTAGACTGAAAATAAAATTTTTACAATTGCCCTTCATTACTTTAACTCACAAATATCCTAGATCTGACCTACTGTATGAAAATAAATATGCTTTCTTGAATCACCTTGAAAGACAGTGAGTTATTAGAAGTCCCAAATGGAGTAATTTCTTAATTGAAGCAGGACAGATCAACCTGAAACCAACATTACCAGCCGGCTGTCTTTAAATAATGCCGTAGCTAATTTCCTAAACATGAACTCTCCTCCACTTAATTTCAGTAAGTCCCTACTTCTATAAATCCGCTTTAGTGCTGTTAAAATTGGTTGTCTGGCACACAATATTCCCCTTCACCACACTTTGTGTCTGTCACGATCGTCATAAGGAGTGGACCAAAATGCAGCGTGGTATGTTTCCATCCTTTTTATTAGGAAGAGAAAACTCAAATAACAAAAACAATAAAACGAACAAATGAAACGTGAAGCTCAGAGTAGTGCTCACAGGCAACTAAACCTAGACAAAATCCCACAGGGCACAAAGGGGAAATGGCTGCATAAATATGATCCCCAATCAGAGACAACGATAAACAGCTGCCTCTGATTGGGAATCATACCAGGCCAACATTGATATATAATTGCCTAGATGACCCACCCTAGTGACAGTGTCTTACGTCTCTTATGGTGTAACACTATGCTAATTTCCTTGTCTTATGTAAAGAGAAAAGTTTGGGGTCTGTTTAATTCTGTTGTAAACTGTTAAAAGTGAAGTCGGCTCGGCGGCTACGGTGGCTGGGTCCCCAGGCCGCTGGCTGCATTGTTCCTGTGCGTGCTCAGTCAGTCTATGAGCTGTGGTAAAGTTGCTGAGGGAGGCAGAGCTGGGGCCCAGGGGACCCTACACTTACTTCTCAGTCACTCTGTCCCCCTGCGGCCACTGAGTCACCATAATGAGCAGCACCACCAGCCTCCCATCCCTCAGCTCCCTCTCCTCCCTGCTACCCCGCTATCTCCCCCTTCTCCCTATGGTACTCACTGCCTCACTGCCTGGATCCCTGCTCAAGACCTCCCTTTTTAATACATAGCAAACACAGTGCCTTCAGAAAGTTTTCATACCCCTTGACTTATTCCACATTTCATTGTTTTACAGCCTGAATTCAAAATGAATTAAATGTATTTTATGATAATTTTTTTTTTTACCCCCAATTTTGATCTTGTCTCATCGCTGCAACTCCCCAACGGGCTCGGGAGGCGAAGGTCGAGTCATGGGTCCTCGGAAACATGACCCGCCAAACCGCTCTTCTTAACACCCGCCCGCTTAACCAAAGGGTTGGAGGAAACACTGTTCAACTGACGACCGTTGTCAGCTTGAAGGTGCCTGGCCCACAAGGAGTTGCTAGAGCGCGTTGAGCCAATTAAAGCCCACCCGGCCAAACCCTCCCCTAAACCGGATGACGCTGGGCCAATTGTGCACCGCCCTATGGGACTCCCGATCACGGACGGTTTTGATACAGCCCGGGATTGAACCCGGGTTTGTAGTGATGCCTCTAACAATGCAATGCAGTGCCTTAGACCGCTGCACCACTCTGGAGGCACTTTAAATGTAAAAAAAAATACAGAAACATAGAATTTACATAACTAGTCACTCCATCGAGTAAATACTTTGAAGAAGCACCGTTGTCCTGCTGGAAGGTGAATTCATATACCAGTGTCTGGTGGAAAGCAGTCTGAACCAGGTTGTTCTCTAGGATTTTGCCTATGCTTAGCTCCATTACATTTATTTTTTAACCTGAAAAACTCCCCAGTCCTTAATGACTTAATGAAGCATACCCATAACATGATGCAGCCACCACTATACTTGAAAATATGGAGAGTGGTACTCAGTAATGTGTTGTACTGAATTTGCCCCAAAAATAACACTTTGAATTCAGGAGAAATATGTAATTTCTCTGAGGCATTTTTTTGCAGGATTACTTTGGTGCTTTGTTGCAAACATGATGTATGTTTTGAAATATTTTTGGGGTACAGACTTACTTCTTTTCACTATGTCAATTAGGTTAGTATTGTGAAGTAACTACAATGTTGTTGATCCATCCTCAGTTGTCTCCTATCACAGCCATGAATTAAACTCTGTAAAAATCACCATTGGCCTCATGGTGAAATTCCTGAGTGGTTTCCTTCCTCTCCAGCAACTGAGTTAGGAAGGACACTTGTATCGTTGTAGTGACTGGGTGTATTGATACACCATCCAACGTGTAATTATTAGCTTCACCATGCTCAAAGGGATATTCAATGTCGTCTTTTTAAAACATTGGTTGAATCTGTGTTTGAAATTCACTGCTTGACTGAGGGACCCTACAGATAATTGTACAGTTGAAGTCGGAAGTTTACATACACTTTAGCCAAATACATTTAAACTCAGTTTTTCACAATTCCTGACATTTAATCCAAGTAACAATTTCCTTTCTTAGGTCAGTTAGGATCACCACTTTATTATAAGAATGTGAAATGTCAAAATAATGGTAGAGTGAATGATTTATTTCAGCTTTTATTTCTTTCATCACATTCGCAGTGGGTCTGAAGTTTACATACACTCAGTTAGTATTTGGTAGCATTGCCTTTAAATTGCTGAACTTGGGTTAAATGTTTCGGGTAGCCTTCCACAAGCTTCCCACAATAAGTTGGGTGAATTTTGGCCCATTCCCCCTGACAGAGCTGGTGTAACTGAGTCAGATTTGTAGACCTCCTTGCTCGCACATACTTTTTCAGTTCTGCCCACAAATGTTCCATAGGATTGAGGTCAAGGCTTTGTGTTGTCCTTAAGCCATTTTGCCACAACTTTGGAAGTATGCTTGGGGTCATTGTCCATTTGGAAGAACCATTTGCGACCAAGCTTTAACTTCCTGACTGATGTCTTGAGATGTTGCTTCAGTATATCCACATAATTGTCCTACCTCATGATGCCATCTATTTTGTGAAGTGCACCAGTCCCTCCTGCAGCAAAGCACCCCCACAACATGATGCTGCTACCCTCGTGCTTCACGGTTGGGATGGTGTTCTTCGGCTTGCAAGCCTTTTTCCTCCAAACATAACGATGGTCATTATGGCCAAACAGTTCTATTTTTGTTTCATCAGACCAGAGGACATTTCTCCAAAAGGTACGATCTTTGTCCTCATGTGCAGTTGCAAACCGTAGTCTGGCTTTTTAATGGCGGTTTTGGAGCAGTGGCTTCTTCCTTCCTGAGCGGCCTTTCAGGTTATATCGATATAGGACTCGTTCTACTGTGGATATAGATACTTTTGTATCTGTTTCCTCCAGCATCTTCACAAGGTCCTTTGCTGTTGTTCTGGGATTGATTTGCACTTTTCACACCAAAGTACGTTCATCTCCAGGAGACAGAACGCATCTCCTTCCTGAGCTGAATGACAGCTGCGTGGTCCCATGGTGTTTAAAATTGTGTACTACTGTTTGTACAGATGAACGTGGTACCTTCAGGTGTTTGGAAATTGCTCCCAAGGATGAACCAGACTTGTGGAGGTCTATAATTTTTTCTGAGGTCTTGGCTGATTTCTTTTGATTTTCCCATGATGTCAACTAAAGAGGCACTGAGTTTGAAGGTAGGCCTTGAAATACATCCACAGGTACACCTCCAATTGACTCAAATGATGTCAATTAGCATATCAGAAGCTTCTAAAGCCATGACATCAATTTCTGGAATTTACAGAGAGTTATAAGTGAAATAATCTTTCTTTAAACAAATGTTGGAAAAATTATTTGTGTCATGCACAAAGTAGATGTCCTAACCGACTTTCCAAAACTACAGTTTGTTAACAAGAAATTTGTGGAGTGGTTGAAAAACTAGTTTTAATGACTCCAACCTAAGTGTATGTAAACTTCCGACTTCAACTATATATACTGTATATATAAAAACAAAACATATAAAAACAAACATAATTCCACTTTGACATTATTGGTTATTGTGTGTAAACCAGTGACAAAAAATCTAAGTTTAATCAATTTCAATTTCAGGATGTAACACAACAAAATGTAGAAAAGTCAAGGGATGTGAATACTTTCTGAAGGCACTGTAAATGGGAATTTCTACATAGACCCATTAGTAGAGTACACGGCTAGCTGAGGCCATATATAATTGTTTGGTGGAGACAGAGAGCTGCTGTACATGAGGGAAGATATGGACTTCAGTAGTTAGCTTTTCTAAGAAGACGAAGTTTCAACAATGTTTTGGTTTGGTTTGACGTAGCCATATTAACCTCACTGTAAAGGCCATCTCCTGCCTGAGGCTAGGTGGTGATATAGCAACCCAATAAACTGTCCTATCCTGTTCACTTGTTTGCACTGAAGAAGCTGCCAAGAATCCTGCGCATGTCTCCCTCCACCAGCTGATCTTGTGTACGCTATTCCCTAAACAGTGCATATAGGGAATAGGGTTCCATTTGGCACATACCCTCTGCATCTGACTGGAGCGGAATGTTGTTTATGTTATTCTGCCTTTTCTGGCTGTTTGATTTCACATTGAGAGCCTCAACTGACCGAACCAGTGAACAAAAAAAGGGAAATAGAATGCGATGCAGAGCAAATGGAACTGAATGTTGTTGAACATTGTGGCACATAATGCAGATTGTATGACACATTGCGATTGGCTAGGGTGGGGAGGTAATGCACCCGTCAACCAACCGTGTGCCAGGAGTTGTAAGTGTGCTACTTTCACACACGTTTCAAACATGTGTGCCATCTCATATCAACAGTTTCTGCCCACATCTGCCCTCGTCTGATTTTAACCATCATCCCTCACTCCACCATGAACACTGCATAATAACTAATGCAATTCCGGTTGTTAGGAGATACTGAGATGCATTCTCTTTGATGCAATTCAAGCCACTGAATGGAGAAACACCACTCCCTTAGTCCATGTGACAACTATCCCAAATAAGAGGGCTCATTTAACATATCCATCTTGTTAGGGTTAAATAAAGTAGACATCAAGGACTGCCAGAAGTTGATTTCAGTAGACAGCAGTTACTCCCCACCCCATGCCCATCCTACCAGGGGCATTTTCAGCTGGCATGACCCCCAGCCCCTCTGTGTATTGAGGCTGTATTGAGGCAGACAGTGGGTCTTCTCTCTCTTCAGTGCCAAGGCTGGCACAGTGTCCAGCATTCCCCAAAGTTCGGCCGTAGGAATTCTACAGCACAACACAGCCATCTTCAGACTTCTAAAGGGCAAATCAGTCATGAAAAACACAGTAAATACTTACAACACTTCCTACAAATGTCCCTAATCAAATCAAATCAAATGTTATTTGTCAGATGTGCCGAATACAACAGGTGCAGACCTTACAGTGAAATGGTAACTTACAAACCCTTAACCAACAATGCTTTAAGAAGTTTTAAGGAAAAAAAAGTATTAAGTTAAAAATGGATAAGTAAAAAAATTGAAAATTAAAGTAACAAATAATTAAAGAGCAGCAGTAAAATAACAATAGTGAGGTTATATACAGGGGGTACCGGTACAGAGTCAATGTACGGGTGCACCGGTTAGTCGAGGTAATTGAGGTAATATGTACATGTAGGTAGAGTTAAAGTGCCTATGCATAGATTATAAACAGAGAGTAGCAGCAGTGTAAAAGAGGGGTCTGGGTAGCCCTTTGATTAGCTGTTCAGGAGTCTTATGGCTTGGGGGTAGAAGCTGTTAAGAAGCCTTTTGGACCTAGACTTGGTGCTCCGGTACCGCTTGCCATGCGGTAGCAGAGAGAACAGTCTATGACTAGGCTGGTGGAGTCTTTGACAATTATTAGGGCCTTCATCTGACACGGCCTGGTATAGAGGTCCTGGAAGGCAGGTATCTTGGCCCCAGTGATGTACTGGGCCGTACGCACTACCCTCTGTAGTGCCTTGCGGTCGGAGGCCGAGCAGTTGCCATACCAGGCAGTGAAGCAACGGGTCAGGATGCTCTCGACAGTGCAGCTGTAGAACCTTTTGAGGATCTGAGGACCACATGCCAAATCTTTTCAGTCTCCTGAAGGGGAATAGGTTTTGTCGTGCCCTCTTCACGACTGTCTTGGTGTGTTTGGACCATTCTAGTTTGTTGGTGATGTGGACACCAAGGAATTTGAAGCTCTCAACCTGCTCCACTACAGCCCCGTCGATGAGAATGGAGGCGTGCTTGGTCCTCCTTTTCCTGTAGTCCACAATCATCTCATTTGTCTTGATCACATTGAGGGAGAGGTAGTTGTCCTGGCACCACATGGCCAGGTCTTTGACCTCCTCCCTATAGGTTGTCTCGTTGTTGTTGGTGATCAGGCCTACCACTGTTGTGTCATCGGCAAACTTGATGATGGTGTTGGAGTCGTGCCTGGCCATGCAGTCAACAATCATGACCAACAATCATTCATGCTTCTAAACCGTCCTCCCCGGTTAACACCAGTATGGAGGCCTATATTTGTGACATATAGGGAATTACCAGATAAACAACTCAGCCTTTTATATCATATGTCAAAAATAATAATAACTCAATAATCAAGTTTGCAGACGACACAACAGTGGTCTGATTACCAACAACGATGAGACAGCCCGCAGGGAGGAGATGAGAGCCCTGGTGGAGTGGTGGCAGGAAAATAACCTCTCCCTCAAAGTCAACAAAATAAAGAAGTTGATCGTGGACTTCAGGAGAAAGCAGAGAGAACACGCTCCCATCTACATCAACGCAACCACAGTGGAGAGGGTGAAAAGCTTCAAGTTCCTCGGTGTGCACATTACTGACAACCTGAAATGGTCCATCCACACAGACAGCGTGGTGAGTTAAGGAGCAACAGCGCCTCTTCAACCTCATGAGGCTGAAGAAATTCAGATCATAGGGGGCACACTGCCTGCCCTTTCAGGACATCTACAGCACCCAGTCTCACAGGAAGGCCAAGAAGATCATCAAGGACCTCAGCCACCCGAGCCACGGCCTGTTCACCCCGCTACCATCTAGAAGGTGGAGACAGTACAGGTGTATCAAAGCTGGGACCGAGAGTCTGAAAATCAGCTTATTTCTCCAGGCCATCAGACTAGTCACCACTAGCAGGCCTCCGCCCAGAACCCTGCCCTGAACCACGGTTAAAAAAATAAACGTTCTCTCACTGCCAACTGCGTTTATTTTTAGCAAACTTAACGTGTAAATATTTGTATGAATATAACAAGATTCAACAACTGAGACATAAACTGAACAAGTTCCACAGATATGTGACTAACAGAAATGGAATAATGTGTCCCTGAACAAAGGGGGGTCAAAATCAAAAGTAACAGTCAGTATCTGGTGTGGCCACCAGCTGCATTAAGTACTGCAGTGCATCTCCTCCTCATGGACTGCACCAGATTTGCCAGTTCTTGCTGTGAGATGTTACCCCACTCTTCCACCAAGGCACCTGCAAGTTCCCGGACATTTCTGGGGGGATTGGCCCTAGCCCTCACCCTCCGATCCAACAGGTCCCAGACGTGCTCAATGGGATTGAGATCCGGGATCTTCGCTGGCCATGACAGAACACTGACATTCCTGTCTTGCAGGAAATCACACACAGAATGAGCAGTATGGCTGGTGGCATTGTCATGCTGGAGGGTCATGTCAGGATGAGCCTGCAGGAAGGGTACCACATGAGGGAGGAGGATGTCTTCCCTGTAATGCATAGCGTTGAGATTGCCTGTAATGACAACAACCTCAGTCTGATGATGCTGTGATGTTCGGATGTACCGATCCTGTGCAGGTGTTGTTACACGTGGTCTGCCACTGCGAGGACGATCAGCTGTCCGTCCTGTCTCCCTGTAGCGCTGTCTTAGGCGTCTCACAGTACGGACATTGCAATTTATTGCCCTGGCTGCATCATGCCTCCTCGCAGCATGCCTAAGGCACGATCATGCAGATGAGCAGGGACCCTGGGCATCTTTCTTTTGGTGTTTTTCAGAGTCAGTAGAAGTTTCATAACTGTGACCTTAATTGCCTACTGTCTGTAAGCTGTTAGTGTCTTAACGACCATTCCACAGGTGCATGTTCATTAATTGTTTATGGTTCATTGAACAAGCATGGGAAACTGTGTTTAAAACCTTCACAATGAAGAACTGTGAAATTATTTGAATTTTTTTGAATTATCTTTGAAAGACAGGGTTCTGAAAAAGGGAGTTTTCTTTTTTTGCTGAGTTTACATAGCTGTTGAACACTGGTCACTTTAATTATGTTTACATACTGTTTTACCCAATTTATATATATGAGCATTTTTTTTTAAGGTATCTGTGACCAACAGATGCATATCTGTATTCCCAGTCATGTGAAATCCATAGATTCATTTATTTCAATTGACAAATTTCCTTATATGAACTGTAAGTCAGTGTCACGACTTCTTCCGAAGTCGGTTCCTCTCCTTGTTCGGGCGATGTTCGGCGGTCGACGTCACCGGTCTTGTAGCCATCGCCAATCCACTTTTCATTTTCCATTTGTTTTGTCTTGTTTTCCCACACACCTGGTTTTCTTTTCCTCATTACGTGTTGTGTATTTAACCCTCTGTTCCCCCCATGTCTTTGTGTGGTATTGTTTGTTGTAAATGCTTGTGCACATGTTGACTGGTGCGTGTCGGGTTTTGTACCCAGGTTGTTATTTTCTTGATGCCGTTGGTTTTGGAATTAAACTGCTCCGGCTATTACCTAGTTCTGCTCTCCTGCGTCTGACTTCCCTGCCACCAGTTACGCACCCCTTACAGTCAGTCAAATCTTTGAAATTGCTGCATGTTGCATTTATATTTTTGTTCAGTGTACATTTATATTCCGGACCCAGACATTGCTCATTCTGTTATTTCTCAATTTCTTTATTTATATTTTTTGGGATTTGTGTGTATTATTTTGTATTGTTACTTATTACTGCATTGTTGGAGCTACAAACATAAGCATTTTGCTGCCCCTGCGATAACATCTGCAAAATATGTGTACATGACCAATAACATTTTATTTGATTTAGAGCGCTTCAGGTCTCTTTGAGGAGCTGCTTGCTGTAGTTCTATCTCTGGCAGGAAGCTTGGACGATGTTTGAACTCCCTCTGACACTGACCTTTACCTAAACGTACCTAGACAGAGCTGTTTTCAGAACCCATCCTGACACATCTAGCTCCTATGAAAAGGCCTTGTCATGTTAAATTGGGCGCTTTTGACCTGCCAATATTTTATTCAACCTTCTTTAACCAGGAAAAACTCTTGAGACCATTAAATAGAAATGGTAATGGGAAATGTCTTGATCGTATTTGGTGATTTAGTATTTTATGTATACTTGTCATGTCAGTGGAGTGTCTGCATCCTGCTGGTTTAGTGAGCAGACTAGTACCATTGGCTGTGTAACAGACACAGACTGTGGGTACAATGATAAACTTAAGCCCCATTGTTATAGGAGTAGTTTAAATACCAGCATGTCGTTAATACCCCCACACACTGATTCACACATTCTGACTCCTCACACAGCCTACACACATAAGCAAGCACGGACGCACGCATGCAAGCACGCACTCGAACAGGCACACACACACAAAGACATACACACACACACACACACACACACACACACACACACACACACACACACACACACACACACACACACACACACACACACACACACACACACACACACACACACACACACACACACACACACACACACACACACACACACACTCATAGACAAGTCATTGTGCTCTAGCTACGTACCAATGCAGACCACATTTTCAATAAGATCTCTGTCTGTGAGTATGTGGTGGAACAGCAGGTACAGTATACAGCAGTACAGTCCTCTTTGTACATGGCATGAATTGTGCTTTATAACCACTTAACCTCTCCCCCTCCCCCCACTGCAATCCCAATAAAACTACAATTATTATTATACTGTAATGTATGGCTGCTGACTACGAGAGCAAGAGAGAGAGAGCGAGAGAGCGAGAGAGCGAGAGAGCGAGAGAGCGAGAGAGAGAGAGAGAGAGAGAGAGAGAGAGAGAGAGAGAGAGAGAGAGAGAGAGAGAGAGAGAGAGAGAGAGAGAGAGAGAGAGAGAGAGAGAGAGAGAGAGAGAGAGAGAGAGAGAGAGAGAGAGAGAGAGAGAGAGAGAAAGAGAGAGACTTTTTGACTTTTTGTCTTTCTTTATTGAAACATTCTCATTTCATTTAAAACTCACCCCCCCCTAAAATAAAAAAACAAAAATATATCCTGTACTGCATACATGTACCATACTCACCTTTCCATCTACCACATGATACAAACCACCATCACCATACACAAAAACAATACCCTCTCCTACAACCGTATATCCAAAACATCTTCCCCAGCAATACAGACAGCCCCCCCAACACACCATATCTCCTCAAACATCTCCACACATTTGATCAGTTTATAGAACTCAAACTCAACCCTAAGGCGCGCAGAGACCATCCCATTAAACAGTAGTAAAGGGTCTGTTATCCCCCCACCTTTGACCCTGTTTCTCCTTGTTAGCCAAATAGCTAATTTTGCCTGAGCAAACAGAAAATTCAACAAAACACATTTTTCTTTCTCCTTACTCGAATACCTGTATCCCATTATAAACATCCCAACAGCAAAAACCACCCCCAACCTGTCACACAGACATTCCAACAGAGACATTAATGGCATTAACCTGGTGCACACAGAAAACACATGAATCACAGTTTCTCTCATTTGACAGAAAGGACACCCCTGCCCAATTCCCGGATCAACCCGTGCCAACCAGCTGTTAGTGGCCAGGGCTCCATGAAGAACCCTCCACTGGAGGTCCCCTGACCTCTTTGGTACTGGGGGTTTGTAGAGCGCCCTCCATCTAAAACCCACCATACTCTCCGCCCCACATACCCCCTGCCACTGATGTGCCTTCACTCCTGTTAGGCTTCTAATGTTCCTAACCTTAACGCAGAGGTTGTAGAGGGCTTTACCTCCCACCCCCTCAAACTCCCCCAGGCTCGGAGTGTTAAAATCTAACAAGTCCTCCAGACCCCCTTGCCAGTCTCCAGTCTCTGCCGTCACCTGCAGTGGCGGAAACATTGGTGGCCCCTCTCTCTTTGGCCTCTCAAACACCCCCCTTACCGGCTCAGACAGTGCCTCCTGGACCTCCTCCAGGAATCTCTCCAGCAGCCTAAGAGACGTTATTCCTGTTTGTTGCGCCAAGACCTCCGGGGTTTTCCACCCCTCCTCTCCCAGCAGTCTCAGGTCACCTAGCCTTTGTAAACCCCCTGCCATCAGTTGCCTCTGCAGGGTGGCCGACTGAACCGATCTCAAAGGGATGGCTGGGTTGTGGAAAATAGGCTCCTCCCACACCCACTGCCCAGGCTCCACACCCCCTTCTCGTGTGGGCCTTAGCAGCTGCCAGGCCCTCAGCACCGCAGAGTAAAACTCTGAGAGACCTGCTGTACTCAGCCTCTCCAGCTTCATGAGGAACAGCTGCCGGTCCAACCCTAATCCGCCAGCTCTCCTCAGCAGCGCGCATGCTGGTTCCCTCCAGCCAACATCAGTATGGTACAGCAGTCTCTGCACCGCCTTTAGCCGGAAAGCAGCCATCCTGCTCTCCAGTTCCACCAGGCCCTGTCCTCCTTCGTGGACGGTCATGTACAACACTGCTGCCTTCAGCCAGTGATGGCCCGACCAAAAGAAGTCCACCAGCTTGCGTTGCAGGTCTGCAAGCAGACCGGCGGGGGGGTTGAGGACAGCCAGTTTATGCCACAAGGAAGATGCCACCAGGTTGTTGATTATCAGCACCCTCCCTCTATATGACACTTGGGACAGGAGCCACCTCCACCTGGCCAGTCTTGACACCACTGCCTGTGACAGCCCCTCCCAGTTCTTGCTGACCCACCTCTCCGAGCCCAGGTACACCCCCAACACTTTAAGCCCTTCACAACCCCACTGCAAACCCCCTGGAAGCAGAGGAGGAGCCCTATCCCCCCATGCCCCACATAACAGAGCTTTGCTCTTTCCCCAGTTTACCTTAGCTGATGAAGCTCCCTCGTACACCTTCAGACTGGTCTCTAGCTCCTGCATATCTTGCCCATCCCTGACCATCACAGAAACATCATCTGCATATGCTGAGACTGCTATTCCTGTCACCACACCCATGCCTGTCCAGCACACTCCCTGCAGTCTCCTGCGTAGCAGTCCTAAAAAAGGCTCAATGGCTAGTGTGTACAGCTGCCCAGATAGAGGGCATCCTTGTCTAATGCCCCGTCTCACCCAGACAGGCCTACTGAGCGCCCCTCCCACCTTAACCATACATGACGCCCCAGCATACAACAGCTTCACACAGTTCACAAAGCTCTTCCCAAACCCAAACACAGACATCACATTAAACAGATACTCATGATCCACTCTATCAAAAGCCTTCTCTTGATCTAAAGAGACCAGTCCAAAGTTCACATTAGAACCTCTCGACAAGTCCAACATGTCCCTAATCAAGAACAAGTTGTCCGTGATTGAGCGTCCCGGTACACAATATGTCTGGTCCTTGTGTATTATAGAGTCCAGATGGGACTTCAGTCTGTTAGAGAGGACCTTGGCAAATATCTTATAGTCCGCACAGAGTAATGCCACAGGCCTCCAGTTCTTAAGTTCACACAAGTCCCCTTTTTTGGGCAGGAGAGTCAGTGCCGCCCGACGGCAGCTCATCGGCAACTCTCCTACCTCGACGCATTCACGCAACACGCAAAAGAAATCCTGTCCAATAGTTCCCCAGAATTTTTTGTAAAACTCCACTGGAAGTCCATCGACCCCGGGTGCACGACCGGGGGACATCTGGGTTACGGCCTCTGCCAGTTCATGTGACAACAGAGGAATGTCCATTTCATCCCTCTGTGCCCGAGAGAGCTTAGGGAGTCCTGCGAACAAGACCTGAGCACACATAGGATCACACATTTCTGCCCTATACAATTCAGTATAAAACTCCACAGTCCGCTCCCGCATCTCCCCCACCACAGAGGTCACCCGCCCATCAGACAGCCGTAGACAATGCATACCCTTGGCTTCACTGCTCTGTCTTTCCAAACCAAAGAAGAAGGAGCTGGGAGCATCCATCTCCTTGAGCATGGAGAACCTAGCTCTTACAAGTGCTCCCTTTGCTTTAACCTGGAAAAAACTACCCAGGTCCCTACGTAATTCGGCTAAGTTAGCCTGGAGGCCTACATTGCCTTGCCCCACCATCTCTACCTCCATCTCACTAATACACCGCTCTAGTTCCCCCAATACTCTCCTAGCCTCTGAGGATGAGAGAGCTGTGTACTGTTGACAGAAAAGCCGAATTTGCACTTTCCCCACATCCCACCATTGACTCAGAGACTCATACTCCTCTCTTCGCTGCCCCCATCTTTCCCAAAAAGTCTGGAAACCTGAGCAAAAAGTGGCATCTTGTAAGAGCTTTACATTGAACTTCCAATAAGATGCCTGCCGGGGCCCTGGTGAAATAGACAGCCGAGCCATGGTTATGTGGTGATCCGAAAACCCCACTGGGAGAATGGTAGCACCCAGCAGCCTATTGCTCTGATTCCTGGACATGTAAAAACGATCAAGTCGGGCTGCACTCACCCTAGCCCCAAAAACCTTCACCCACGTATACTGTCTTGTGTTTGGATGTTTAGTTCTCCAAACATCCACTAGGTCAAACTGATTAAAGATGTCCCTTAACACTCCCACTGACACTGAATGAGGCTCTTCCCCATTTCTGTCTTTTGTAAAATCCATTGTACAGTTCCAGTCACCTCCGATCACCAGCGTCTCCTCAGGCGCTACTTGTGAGAGTTCCTGTCTAAGACTCCCAAATAGAACCCCTCTTTCTCTCCCTGTGTTAGGCGCATACACATTTATAAAGACAAAACCCATGTTGTTAATCTCTGCTTTAACAACAAGCAACCTGCCCCTACACACCTCCTTTGAGGAGCAAATTTTTACAGCCAGACCCGGTGCAAAAAGGACTGCCACCCCTGCACTAAGATTTGTCCCATGGCTCAACACACTTGCCCCTTTCCACCAGAGCCCCCAATCAACTTCATTCACCACATCACTATGCGTCTCCTGCAGAAACAACACCTGTACTTTCTTTTGTTTTACATATTCACCCAACACACTCCTCTTTCCCGCATCTCTGGCACCATTTATATTAAGCGAGCCTACCCGAAGAGTCTCCATAAGAAGTGGGAGAAAAGCCAGCAGAGAAATAGACCAATAGGAAAGCTCAAAAAGCCCCAGTGTCAGTAAGAAATTAAACATTTAAACAGTGTCTGAAGGTAAACCTTTACGCACTGTTGTGACCCACTTCCTCAACCTAAACCGTTTCTTGGGTGAGAGGACACCATGCCCCTCATTTCTCATAGCATGTTGTACTGATCTTACAAACTTTCTAGAATCAGGAAAAAAAGCCTCAAGATTAACTTTTTTCCCCTTAGTCTCATTCAGGAACCTTGTCAGTTCTCTCAACGTGTACTTAGACCCCTCTGGTTGACTGGCTGTCAGCTCCGGGCCAATTGAAGAGGAGTCTGAAAAAAATAACTCCTCATCCTCTTCCTCAGACTCACTTTCCTCCTCTTCGCTATCTCCCACCCTGACCACCTGCCCTTTCTCTCTGGTTAGGGCCTCACCCACAGCAACAGGCAACATTTCCATGGTGCCTTTGTCCACACCCTTTTTCCTTTTCCTCTTGACACCCTCCTCCTCCCCCCCTAATCTCTTACACTTCCCCACTATACTCTCCTCATCCACTAGAATAACCTGACTAGACCCAGTATCATCTACACCACCCTCCATAGCATGACTCGGCCCAGCATCATCTGCACCACCCTCCATAGCATGACTCGGCCCAGCATCATCTACACCACCCTCCATAGCATGACTTGGGCCAGCCTCAGCTACCCCACCATCCATAGCATGACTAGACTCAGCCTCTGCTATACCACCATCCATAGCCTGCCTAGACCCAGCACCCTCTACACCACCCTCCATAGCATAACTAGGCCCAGCCTCAGCTACCCCACCATCTCTAGCCTGACTAGACCCAGCCTCTGCTTCTCCACCATCTCTAGCCTGACTAGACCCAGCCTCCACTACCCTACCATCTCTAGCCTGACTAGGCCCAGCCTCATCTACACCACCATCTCTAGACTGACTAGGCCCAGCCTCTGCTGTCTGCATCTCCTTACCCCCTGCATTTTGACCTCGATTTCCCCCATTTGCGCTTGTATCCTCACCTTGTCTACGGCCTTTATGTGGGCACGCAAAGCTCTTGTGCCCCAAATCCCCACATTCAAAACACCGTAGACTATCTGTGCTGGCAAAACCTGCATAGAGCCCCTCCCCATGCCTCACTTTAAAATGCACATTTAGCTGTTGCTCGTTGTTGTTCAGAAACATAAACACTTGCCTCCGGAACGAAACAACGTGTTTAACGGCATCTGCCTGAAACCCTGCTGACAGTACACGGAAACCGCTAGCAAACTTACCAAAACGACTCAGCTCTTTCCTAATTTGATCATCCGTGATAAACGGAGGCAAATTTGCCACTACAACTCTTGTTGAAGGGGTAGAGAGAGGTGAAATTGACACCAACACATCCCTTACAAATATTCCGCTAGCAATTAGCCTACCGACCAAATTAGCCCTTTTCATGAACACAACCACAGCTTTGTTCATTCTAGAAGCAGAATGTATAAACTCAGCTCCTACCTGTTCACCGACCGCGAGCAGAACCTCCTCCACCTTAACTCCGTTCTCAGGAACACACCTGAATCCATGCTGTATAGACAGCGTCTCCTCCGCGCTAGGCTGAGAAGCCATTGCGCACACTACACCTTCCAACCCCCAGGAAAGTTACTCTGTCCTCTTCCACCCTAACTTTGAAAAAAAAACTTTGGATACCGCCAAAAACAAATATTGCATTAACCCTCCACCATAGAAAATAACATGTAAAGAAAAGAATCAAGAAAGTTAGTTAGGATAGAGCTTTCCACACCAAACACTCAGACTCCAAAAACACCCAGCATGCACCGAGAGAGAGAGAGAGAGAGAGAGAGAGAGAGAGAGAGAGAGAGAGAGAGAGAGAGAGAAAGAGAGAGCGAGAGAGAGAGAGAGAGAGAGCGAGAGAGAAAGAGAGAGCGAGAGAGAAAGAGAGAGAGAGAGAGAGAGAGAGAAAGAGAGAGAGAGAGAGAGAGAGAGAGAGAGAGAGAGAGAAAGAGAGAGAGAGAAAGAGAGAGAGAGAAAGAGAGAGAAGTCATAGAGCCCATTGCCCTTTATGGTTGTGAGGTCTGGGGTCCGCTCACCAACCAAGATTTCACAAAATGGGACAAACACCAAATTGAGACTCTGCATGCAGAATTCTGCAAAAATATCCTCCGTGTACAACGTAGAACACCAAATAATGCATGCAGAGCAGAATTAGGCCGATACCCACTAATTATCAAAATCCAGAAAAGAGCCGTTAAATTCTACAACCACCTAAAAGGAAGCGATTCCCAAACCTTCCATAACAAAGCCATCACCTACAGAGAGATGAACCTGGAGAAGAGTCCCCTAAGCAAGCTGGTCCTAGGGCTCTGTTCACAAACACAAACACACCCCACAGAGCCCCAGGACAACAGCACAATTAGACCCAACCAAATCATGAGAAAACAAAAAGATAATTACTTGACACGTTGGAAAGAATTAACAAAAAAACAGAGCAAACTAGAATGCTATTTGGCCCTAAACAGAGAGTACACAGTGGCAGAATACCTGACCACTGTGACTGACCCAAACTTAAGGAAAGCTTTGACTATGTACAGACTCAGTGAGCATAGCCTTGCTATTGAGAAAGGCCGCCGTAGGCAGACATGGCTCTCAAGAGAAGACAGGCTATGTGCACACTGCCCACAAAATGAGGTGGAAACTGAGCTGCACTTCCTAACCTCCTGCCCAATGTATGACCATATTAGAGAGACATATTTCCCTCAGATTACACAGATCCACAAAGAATTTGAAAACAAATCCAATTTTGATAAACTCCCATATCTACTGGGAGAAATTCCACAGTGTGCCATCACAGCAGCAAGATATGTGACCTGTTGCCACAAGAAAAGGGCAACCAGTGAAGAACAAACACCATTGTAAATACAACCCATATTTATGCTTATTTATTTTAACTTGTGTGCTTTAACCATTTGTACATTGTTACAACACTGTATATATATAATATAACATTTGTAATGTCTTTATTGTTTTGAAACTTCTGTATGTGTAATGTTTACTGTTAATTTGTATTGTTTATTTCACTTTTGTATAATATCTACCTCACTTGCTTCGGCAATGTTAACACATGTTTCCCATGCCAATAAAGCCCCTTGAATTGAATTGAATTGAATTGAGAGAGAGCGAGAGAAAGAGAGAGAGAGCGAGAGAAAGAGAGAGAGAGAGAGAGAAAGAGAGAGAGAGAGAAAGAGAGAGAGAGAGAGAGAAAGAGAGCGAGAGAGAGAGAGAGAGAGAAAGAGAGAGAGAGAGAGTGAGACTAGGTCAAAACCACTCTTCCGCCCTCTAGGGAAGCATATCCAAAACCATCAATGAACCCCTTTATACAGGGATTGGAAAACAACACACAGACCAACCCCTTTTTATCTACAACAGTCTTTCTGTCTGGAGTCTGCTACCTAGCCAAGCCCCCACTATACTAGCTCCGCTGAGACTCTTTAATTTGTGTTGTGAGAGTCTTTCCTTGTTCATGTGGAGGTCATCTTCAGATGTGTTCCTCCTTGACCTTTCCTGCCTAGTGCAATATACATCCTAGGTCCTGGACGTTTGGTGCCGCCGTCACAAGCTCAGGCTGATATGATTTTAGCTATGTTGGCAGCTGAGGTTTATAACAATGCTATTTCAGACAGTGGAGGCAGATGGAGGACGGACTGAGAGAGAGGGAGGCAGAAAGAGAGTACTGAGGTGGATGTGGGGCAGGCCTTGTTCAGTGCCTGTGTGAAAACCCGGGGTCCTTAGGGAGCAGAGCAGAGCAGGGGAAGGGCTTGGTGCTGGGCTGGGTAGGTGGGGAGGGGAGGGGAGGGGAGAGGTTGGTGCTGGGCTGGGTAGGTGGGGAGGGGAGGGGTTGGTGCTGGGGTTGGGTAGGTGGGGAGAAGCTTTTATGGATTAGTGCTGCCTCAGCATTTGTGCAGTAATGTGATAGCAAAGAAAACACAACTGCTCAAACACTCCCAGTTTGGCCATGAGGGGCGTGGGTAGGCAGAGCAGAGCACCACTGTAGTAATTATCCTTACTAACCCCGACCTGTACCATTACCAGGCTTGGGATGGGTGCGCAGGGGAGCTAGGGGCTAGGAGCTGGAAGCTAGGCTGCATTCCAAATGTTACCCTATTCCCTACATAGTGCACTACTTTTGACCAAAGCCCTATGGGACATAGAGAATAAGGTGCCATTGGGACGCAGCCGAGGCACGGTGGCCAGGCAGGCGGCTAGGCTAATCCCTCCAGCTGTGCTGCACTAAAGGGATTCAGGTTCAGATTCAGGCTCACACAGATGTTATTAATTTGGCATATTCCCTTAAAAGGAGGGGCCGAGAAGGATACTTTTTTAGACTACTCCATAAAGGAACCACTTCCTATGTTCTATTTCTTGATTTACCCCGACTCCCAGGGGTAGTGTCTCCCACCCTGGCTCAGGCTGAGGCTCCCACGTGACACACACGTTTGTCTTTAAAAGTGAAAATATATTTTTTGGGTAGCCCTGGTCCTGGACCCCAACAGAGTGCAGAGCAGAGCGAGCATGGCATAACAATGTTTAAGGCACCACGTATGGGATGGATTGTGTGTGTAGACGTGTGACAAAACAGGCCCATGTGACTCTTTCACTCTCTCACACACACACAGACACATGGACACACAGACACCCATGCACACACAGACGCACAGCGACACAGCCGATTAAGGCAGCCCTCCGCACCTCTCTGATTCAGAGGGGTTGGGTTAAACGCGGAAGACACATTTCAGTCGAATGCATTCAGTTGTACAACTGACTAGGTATCTCCCTTTCCCATGTGTTTTGCTATCCTTGTGGGGACCTAAAATGTATTTCCAAACAAAATCCTATTTTCCCTAACTCCTAAACACAACCTTAAACCTAACCCCTAACCCTAAACCTAATTACTTAGCTTAAAATAGCCTCTGTCCTTGTGGGGACGTGGGAAATGTCCCCACAAGGGGACGTGGGAAATGGGAAATGTGGGAAATGTCCCCACAAGGGAGAATTTTCCTTGTTTGACTTTTGGGGATTTCAGGTACCAACGAGGATAGTAATACACATACACACACTGTACACAGCCCATGAACCAACGCTCACGCAGAGTCCAAAACGAACTCGTCACCAGAGCCACTTTTTATTTAGTCTGCTCCCATTCAGAGAAGACTTTCCCTTTGAAACATAAGACCTCTGACCCACCAGCCCTGTGTGCTGCTGCTTCCTACTGAATAAAGCAGGAACACCAGACCCTGGAGTTCTCTGCCTCTTTTGGATGATATATTCTAAAGCCTTGTTCACACTGGCAGTTTGAAGTGACTCAAATAAAAACAAATCCGCACATCCTGTCACGCCTGCTCCCGCTCTCCCTCTCTGCTCCCCCGTTTGTTCCCTGTGTCTGCATTATTGTTGTTACAGTTGAAGTCGGAAGTTTACATACACCTTAGCCAAATACATTTAAACTCAGTTTTTCACAATTCCTGACATTTAATCCTAGTAAAAATTCCCTGTCTTTGGTCAGTTAGGATCACCACTTCATTTTAAGAATGTGAAATGTCAGAATAATTGTAGAGAGAATGATTTATTTCAGCTTTTATTTCTTTCATCACATTCCCAGTGGGTCAGATGTTTACATACACTCAATTAGTATTCAGCCCACAAATTTTCAATAGGATTGAGGTCAGGGCCTTATGATGGCCACTCCAATACCTTTACATTGTTGTCCTTAATTAAGCCATTTTGCCACAACTTTGGAAGTATGCTTGGGGTCATTGTCCATTTGGAAGACCCATTTGCGACCAAGGTTTAACTTCCTGACTGACGTCTTTAGATGTTGCTTCAATATATCCACATAATTGTCCTCCCTCATGATGCCATCTATTTTGTGAAGTGCACCACACCCTCCTGCAGCAAAGCACCCCCACAACATGATGCTGCCACCCCCGTGCTTCACGGTTGGGATGGTGTTCTTCGGCTTGCAAGCCTCCCCATTTATCCTCCAAACACGATGGTCATTATGACCAAACATTTTTCCAAAGGCACAGTCAACTTACTGTATGTCAACTTCTGACCCACTGGGATTGTGGTACAGTGAATCTTAAGTGAAATAATCTGTCTGTAAACAATTGTTGGAAAAATGACTTGTATCATGCACAAAGTAGATGTCCTAACCGACTTGCCAGAACTATAGTTTGTTAACAAGAAATTTGTGGAGTGGTTAAAAAACAAGTTTTAATGACTCCAACCTAAGTTTATGTACATTTCCGACTTCAACTGTAGGCTTAAGGCCGAGACAGTAAGACACAGTGGCAGAATAAATTCAACCACTTCACTGTTGACGTTGAGACTTGTGTTTTGCGAGTACTGTTTAATGAAGCTGCCAGTTGAGGTCTTGTCTGTTGTCCGTTTCTCAAACTGTTGTCTGTTTCTCAAACAGTCTAATGTACTTGTCCTCTTGCTCAGTTGTGCACAGGGGCCTCACACTCCCCTTTTTATTCTGGTTAGAGACAGTTTGCGCTGTTCTGTGAGACGAGTAGTACACAGCGTTGTACAAGATCTTCAGTTTCTTGCCAATTTCTCACATGGAATAGCCTTCATTTCTCAGGACAAGAATAGACTGATGAGTTCCAGAAGAAAGTGCTTTGTTTCTGGCCATTTTGACCCTGTAATCGAACCCAACAGTTTTCAGCTGTGCTAACATAATTGCAAAAGAGTTTTCTAATGATCAATTAGCCGTTTAAATGATCAACTTGGATTAGCTAACACAACATTCCATTGGAACATAGGAGTGATGGTTGCTGATAATGGGCCTCTGTACGCCTATGTAGATATTCCATTCAAAATCAGCCGTTTCCAGCTACAATAGTCATTTACAACATTAACAATGTCTACACTGTATTTCTGATCAATTTTATGTTATTTTAATGGACAAAAAAATTGCTTTTCTTTCAAAAACAAGGACATTTCTAAGTGACCCCAAACTTTTGAACGGTAGTGTATATTTACAGACTAATTTTCTGCAATTCTATCCAGACTTTAGTCCACAAAAAATGTGGGACACCACTGCACACACACCCGTCGTTACTATGGAAACTAGCGTGGCCATGTAAGCAAATGACAACAGTCTGAACAATCAACACACACAAAGGTCACTTGTAACAGGTCACTTGTAACTTGCTCTTTGGACAGTCAGTCTTCCAAAACAGATTTGGAAAACAAAACAGATTTGGGCATTAAGGCCTGTGGCCTGAACAAGAATGCCACCCTATCCAATATATAGGGCCCTAGTCAAAAGTAGTGCACTATATAGGGAATAGGGGGTCATTTGGGACGTAACCTCTGTTCTCTTCTCCATAGAGGTCTTTTGTTGAGCTGCGAACCCACTCTTGTGAACTCACTGTGAACCCACTGCTGACTGCTGACTAGTGAGTGGTAATGTGTTGCAAAGTAACTTGTTAGCAGCACAAGCCTGTTCTGTTTGAGCAGTGTGAGCACATCGCTGCCTGATTATCTGGTGTGGAATAGAAGGGCCGCTGGTCCACTGGGGCCTTCTCTGCTGCTGCTGCATATATATGCCTAATGCATGCAAGCTACTGGAATTCTACTCATCTGCTCAGTGTTGAATTGAACGGGTATAAACAATAGCCCTAGGGAAGCACTAATATGTTAAACTATCTGACTCCAACCTTACTCAACGATGCAAAGAGGCTGAATGTGTGTGTGTTAGTGAAGCGCGGGTTGACTCATAACCCACAGTCTCTGTGGTTATATCTGCAGGGCGGGCGGGTTTAAGGTCATTAAATATTGTGTGGATGAAGGGCGGGTTGAATAAAGAGAAAACAATACCTTAAAAAATCCATGAATGTTTCATGCTTGTGTAATTTATATCTACATTATAGGCTATATTGAGGTTTTTCTTCCATTATTTTAGGCTATCTGGCGTTAGTGCTTAAGTCTAAGCTTCAGGGCCTAACTCTACACGTGCCAAATAGACTACACTGCAATCGCCAAATGCTATTGGATACGGGCAGAAAAAGTTAATGCCATCCACGGAGGCAAAATAACAATGTCAGAGTTGAATACAATAAGAGAAAAGATGCGAAATGGAGAGTTGAAAACAAAGAGAAGGGAGGCCCAGAAAAGTGATGATTGGGAAAGATTTGGTGAAGTGGTAAAAGAGGATGATAGCAGTGGTGGATATGTTGTGTGATGATTGTGAGGCGCTATACAAATTTGACAAAAGACAGGGACTTCAAATAGGCCTATTGCATTTCAAGGGAACTGTTAACCCACTGTTCAGATGGGTTAAATGGAAACTGATATCTGGACAATGACTGTGGTTCTATAACCCCTCTCATAGCCTTAATATTATCTTATGCAGAACTCATTATGTCTTGCAGGTAAATGATACACCAAATGTAGTCAAAATTTTGACTCAGGAACAGGAGTGGAAAAATATGATTTATTTCTTTCAGCATCTTGAGAGAATGTGATTGCACAGTTAGATACCATCTGTAGAGGCGCTATCTTTATCAGCATCGTAAAAGCTGATAGTATTTCAACCACATAAAATATGTATCCAAGCCAAACTGAAATCTTTTCAGAAACATGTTAGGTGGTTTTCACAGCTTTGCACAGTATTTTCTTATAACCGGTCAAACTGATGTCATTTTGGAAATCTTGCACAGAAAATCTTTCCAGTTTTTTAATGTTATTGAATTTTCTCTCCGGGCCCTAAATGTCTTTGCTCCGTGAAAGAAGCAGAGATGACAGAAAAAACGTTATCGATGTCAACTAGATTGAAGCATTCATTCTATAGATTTGTGACATTACTCTAGTGAGCAGGGGTTTATTTAGTCTTCTAGGGCAACATATAATGACAGAAGAGAAGCTACAGTACGTTCAGAAAGTATTCACACCCCTTGACTTTCCACATTTTGTTGAGTTACAGACTCAATTTAAAATTGATTAAATTTCGTTTTTTTTTTGTCACTGGCCTACACCATAATGTCAAAGTGCACCATAATGTCAAGTGCACCATAATGTGCACCATAATGTCAAAGTGAAGTTATGTTTTTTTAAACATTTTTTCAAATGAATTACCAGTGATGGAAAAAGTAACCCAATTCTCATACTTGAGTAAAAGTGAAAGTCACCCAGTAAAATACCACTTGAGTAAATTTACTTAAGTATCAAAAGTAAATGTAATTGCTAAAATATACTTAAGTATCAAAAGTAAAAGTGCAAGTGTAAATCATTTCAAATTCCTTATATTAAGCAAACGAGATGGCAACATTCTATTGTTTATTTTAATTTACGGATAGCCAGGGGCATGCTCCAACACTCAGACATCATTTACAAACGAAGCATGTGTTTAGTGAACCAGGGATGTTCTCTTGATAAGTATGTGAATTTGATCATTTTCCTGTTCTGCTAAGCATTCAAAATGTAACGAGTACTTTTGGGTGTCAAGAAAAATTTATGGAGTAAAAAGTCTATCATTTTCTTTAGGAATGTAGTGAAGTAAAAGTAAAAGTCATCAATGATAGAAATAGTAAAGTAAAGTACAAATACCCCAATAATCTACTTAAGTAGTACTTTCAAATATTTTTTACTTAAGTACTTTACACCACTGTTAATTACAAATGAAAGGTGAAATGTCTTGAGTCAATAAGTATTCAACCCCTTTGTTATGGCAAATAACTCCAGGAGTAAATATTTGCTTAAAAAATCACATAATAAAATGCACTCACTTTGAGTGCAATGTAGTGTTTAACATGATTTTTGAATGATTACCTCATCTCTGTACCCCACACATACAATTATCTATAAGGTCCCTCAGTCGAGCAGTGAATTTCAAATACAGATTCAACCACAAATACCATGGAGGTTTACCAAGGCCACCTCAAGAAGGGCCCCTATTGGTAGATGGGTAAAAAAATAAAAAGCAGACATTGCATATCTCCTTGAGCATGGTGAAGTTATTCATTGCACTTTGGATGATGTATCAATACACCTAGTCACTACAAAGATACAGGCGTCCTTCCTAACTCAGTCCTTCCTAAATCCTTCCTAAATCCCAACCAGGGATTTATCCATGAGATAGGAGAAAACTGAGGATGGATCAACAACATTGTAGTTACTCCACAATACTAACCTAATTGTCAGAGTGAAAACAAGGAAGCCTGTACAGAATACAAATATTCCAAAACATGCATCCAGTTTGCAACAAGGCACTAAAGTATTACTGAAAAAAAAGTGGCAACGCAATTACATTTTTGTCCTGAATACAAAGTGTCATGTTTGGGGCAAATTCAATATAACACATTACTGAGTATCACTATCCATATTTTCAAGCAGTATATTCCCATCCCACACCATATTTTCAAGTATAGTGGTGGATGCATCATGTTATGGGGTATTCTTGTAATCGTTAAGGAATGGGGAGTTTTTCAGGATAAAAATGTAAGCAAAGGCAAAATCCTAGAGGAAAACCTGGTTCAGTCTGCTTTCCACCAGACACTGGGAGATTAATTCACATTTGAGCAGGACAATATCCTAAAACACAAGGCCAAATCTACACTGGAGTTGCTTACCAAGAAGAAAGTGAATGTTCCTGAATGGCCGAGTTACAGTTTGGACTTAAATCTACTTGAAAATCTATGGCAAGACCTGAAAATTGTTGCCTAGCAATGATCAATAACCAATTTGACGGAGCTTGAAGAATTTTGAAAAGAATAATGGGAAAATGTACAAAGCTCTTAGAGACTTACCCAGAAAGATTCACAGCTGTGTTTTATTTTTTATATATTTATTTTTTTACAAATGTTCAAATGTTTCTTCCACTTTGACATTACTGAGTATTTTGTGTAGATCATTGAGAAAAAAATGACAATTAATTACATTTTAATCCCACTGTGTAACACAACAAAATGTGGAAAAAGTCAAGGGATGTGAATACTGAAGGCATTGTAGCTAATTATAGACAAGTTGACAAACAAATTGTTAGCAGAAACATATCTAAATCAGATAAAACAAAAGATTGCACCCCCTGTCAAACGATTGTAACGCTGTCTCTGACTATAGCTTACAGTGCATTTTCTATATTAGCAGGTTAGAGTCGGGTGCGGGCCCCAGATTTTCACTTCATCACATATAGATGGGCTGTTGCAGATGGGATATTAGCAATTGGGTGAACAAACAGCTGACCCGTGCGTCACTAGTGTGTGTGTATGTACTTGTGGATAAAACAGAGGTAGAGACAGAGAGAGGAAGAGAGAAAGAGTAATATAAATTGATAAATTATTATGGTAAAGAGGGTAATTGAGAAAAATCTGTTGAAATTTAATGTAGTGAATAGAAAAACTATGGCATTGTAGCAACTGTTCTGAATAACTATTTATGAACTATCTATTAGTCCTCCACAGGCACCTCAGAGGAGAGAGGACAGAGGATGTTAGCCAGTCCCTATGATGATAGCCAGAGGCCTATTTCCACACTATCTTGAGAGAGAGAGTGTGTGTGTGTGTGTGTGAGCGTGAGCATGAGCGTGAGCGTGAGCGTGAGTGTATGTCTACCTACACACTCCAACCAACTCAATCTGAAGCGACATGCAGCAGCAACACATTTTGATTGGAGTGAACGTTAACCTCTGCCTCACTGTAGCTGAGGAATTGATAATGGACACACTGACAAATGTTTCACAATCGTTTAATTTCAAGTGAGTGCTTGAAAATAATGACGTCTCTTTTTATGTATTGTCAGTGAATTACCTGCTTGAGTGCCCTCGCACAATGACACTAGATGAGGGATAAAAGGTTTAGAGTTCAGACAGACTCTGAGTGAGGGGTGTGAGGGGGGGTCTAGACTGCTGAGGACATGTCCTAGGAAATACTTAATGTTTTATGCGGTATCAGCGCAAAAAAACCTGAACAGAAATAAACACCTGCCATTATGTCTTGGCACTGGGCCACCCGGCAGACAGACACAGGAAGACATGAGAGAGGAGAAGGGGAAAGCATCTCTCTCTCCCTCTCTGTACACTACAGTGTGTGTAAAGTACAGGTTGTATGGGTTTTCATATGAGCCCTGGTGCTCATTCAAATTTGACTTCTGCTGCATCAATATGATGAGCCTTCATCCTGTTTTTACACTTGTCAAGGAGGGCTGCGGAGAGGGGGGGTCTGCAGGGGGGAGGGTGGGGAGTCTCTCAGGTTTCAAGGTTTCGCTCTCTCTCTCAGCCTATCTCTCTCACTCTCTCCCTCTCTGTGTTTTAACCAAGACAATGGTTGGCGTGCATAGACAATGCACAGCTGTCCTCTATGCCCATGTGGGATCCTGAATGCTAAAACTCCCTTCTCCTGTCCCCCTCTCCCTCCTCCTAACTCCGCCTCTAGGAACATCTGCTGTGTCCACTCAGAGCGTCCAGAGCCAGGACGGCAGACCAAGGAAAGGGAGGGGAGCAGAGGTCAAACCAATCTCGATGCAAATTCAAATGACTTCCTGTGTCCATGCTGCTGTCTTTTCTAGTGGGATTAGGAGGCTTGAATGGGCCTCTGTCCTCTTCTGGTCTAGTCTGGATCTGAAAGGCTGCTGTCCAGCAGTATATTCCCACCCCACACCCCCAGTCACTGTCTGGAGCATTCCATTAGTATTAAGTCTGGGGCTGCAGTTCAAACCTAGCCTAGCCGGGTCTGTTTGTGTTGTTTTTTCAAGCTTTAACAATGACCATAGGAGTTGGCAAAAGAGCACAAACAGCTCTGGGAACAGGCTAGCCTAGTCTAGCCCAAAGTGTGGCAAATCAAATGAACAGAGAAATTAATGAATACAAGCAACAGGATGTTAGCTACTTCTAACATTATCTCTTTGCAGAGCTCCTTGGCTGTATCCTCTGTAACTTATTTTGTAATTCTGTCAGCCCCCATATATTATATAGTTATACTCTCCATTCATTTATCTGGCAGGCAGAGGCAGAGAGGCTGGGTAATCACTAAGGCCATTTACGTTATGGCTTCCCTCCACCACCATAGGGATTTGGAAGGGCAACCTTCTCATTACAATAATACTTCTTTAATCACTGGCTCCTCGCCGCTCCATATTATTTACTGCGGCTCTCCTCTCTTCTCTTCTCCAGCTTACTACTGCTGCTTTAGAATCACACAGGACCTGGCAGGCTGGTTCTTAAGCTAAAGTACACTCTGCTGGGGCTGGGTTCTATCTCAGTCTCAGAGCTACTGTCACACCCTGGCCATAGAGAGGTTTTTATTCTCTATTTTGGTTAGGCCAGGGTGTGACTAGGGTGGGCATTCTAGTTTCTTTATTTCTATGTTTTCTATTTCTTTGTTTTTGGCCGAGTGTGGTTCCCAATCAGAGGCAGCTGTCTATCAGTGTTTCTGATTGGGAATCATACTTAGGCAGTCCTTTTTCCCTCTTTCATTTGTGGGTTCTTATTTTTGCATTGGTTGTTATTTTGCCCTGCAGAACGTCACATTCATATTTTGTTTTGTTGTTGTCGGTGTTCATTAAATAAATAGAATGGTCCACTTCTTCCCATGACGATCGTGACAGCTGCAGTATATCTATCAATCAAAACTGTATTTATATAATGTAGCACATTTCTTACTGAGGAGGCATTTCAAAGTGCTTAACACTTACTATTTTCTATACAAATAAAAAATTCTGATAGCCAATAATAAACTTAAGGGCTCTGTTAAATCTGTATCATTGAGGCATTACAGATTGTGCGTGTCACGCCCTGACCATAATTTGCGTTGTATGTTTCTATGTTTTGTTTGGTCAGGGTGTGATCTGAGTGGGCATTCTATGTTGTATGTCTAGTTTGTCTGTTTCTATGTGTTTGGCCTGATTTGGTTCTCAATCAGAGGCAGGTGTTAGTCGTTGTCTCTGATTGGGAACCATATTTAGGTAGCCTGTTTTGTATTGTGGGTTGTGGGTGATTGTTCCTGTTCGTGTGTTCCTGTGTTTAGTGTTCACTATTTCGGGACTGTTGCGTCTTCGTTTATTTTGTCAGTTTATTGTTTTTGTTCTTTCTTGAAAGTATTCTAATAAATATGAATACTCAGCACGCTGCGTATTGGTCCGATATCTCCTACTCCTCCTCAGATGAGGAGGACGAAGAACGTGACAGTGCGATAGAAATGTAAAGGTAATTTCTGATTGACATATGCAGCGTATACCATGAATGTAGTCTCCTCTAACGCGGGAACGTTGCCTTTACATTTGAATCAAACTGTAATGCTGTACTGCCGCAATACGGATTGATTAGTGCCCTCAGAGACAAATGAAAATAGTTAAACAATAGTAAAATAACATCTAGTCAGACATGGGGGAGATGAGATGGAGGGCAGCATGCCAGATTCTATTTAATATGGGACTGCTGGGATGTTCCCGAGTGGCACAGCGGTCTAAGGGTCTGCATCTCAGTTCTACATCAGGCTGCATCCAGGCTACATCACAACCAGCCGTGATTGGGATTCCCATAGGGCGGCGCACAATTGGCCCAGCGTCATCCGGGTTAGGGTTTGGACGGGGTAGGTCGTCATTGTAAATAAGAATTTGTTCTTCACTGACTTGCCTAGTTCAATAAAGGTTAAATAAAAAATAAATAAAAAAATGGTGGTAAACAGATCCAGCCGCAGGGCATTTTCATGCAAAGATACAGCAGTGACAATTGAGAATTAGTAAAACAGTGAATATTACTACTGATAAGGTTGATAGTGATCCTTTTGGGGGCTCATCAGCTTTAATGGTGCAGCTAGATTGTAGCTTCCATCAATGTCATTTTCTGCATTATTTCCAATCCCCTATATATGTTTTGGTAAATAAATATATATATATATATATATATATATATATATATATATATATATATATATATACTTTCTATATACAGCATATATACACATATTTTTAAAAATATATTTTACCCTACCACCCCTACCCTAATTGGAGTACAATTTAGAGAAACAATGTATTTTACAATAGTTATCTTTTGTTTGCTTTTAATATCATCCTTCAGCTACCATCAACCCCTCCCATCTATCTCTGATGCCCATCCAGTTTGATTTCTATATTGCCATATATTTTCAACTGTGCTGTTTCACAAAAGTTCTGAACCTGTATACATTTTATGGACACAGTATATTTTACATTAGTTATCTTGTTCTTTTTAATCCAACCCTTTAGCTCCACTCTATCTCCATACAGCATCCATTTTTTATTTATATTTGCCATTTCTTTTTCAAATGTGCTGTGATGTTTCTCAAAAGTTCTGAACCTTAATATTCTCCTAGTTTCTACAGATTCTAAATTAAAGATACATTATCTTGCTAAAAGTATTATTATATTATTGATCGATTGACTATGACTTCTCAAATCACCCAGTAGTGCTATCTGCAGAGTTAGCTCCGGGTAAATTTCTTCAACCATTCCTGGACATGCGACCAAATACAAGCTACAGTACCAAAACAAATGATCTAATGATTCTGTCTCTACGCAGCAAAATCTGCAGAGACGGGATGGTTGTATCCCCCATACAGATAACATTCTATTGGTTGCAAGAATTTTGTATAATCATTTAAGTTTTGAATATGGCATTGTTTTATGAACTGATAGTCAAAACAATGTGCCATGGAATAGGTACAGTTGAAGTCCGAAGTTTAAATACACCTCAGCTAAATACATTTAAACTCCGTTTTTCACAATTCCTGACATTTAATCCTAGTAAAAATTCCCTGTGTTAGGTCAGTTAGGATCACCACTTTATTATAAGAATGTGAAATGTCAAAATAATAGTAGAGAGAATTATATATTTCAGCTTTTATTTCTTTCATTACATTCCCAGTGGGTCAGAAGTTTACATACACTCAATTAGTATTTGGTAGCATTGCCTTTAACTTGTTTAACTTGGGTCAAACAATTTGAGTAGCCTTCCACAAGCTTCCCACAATAAGTTGGGTGAATTTTGGCCCATTCCTCCTGACAGAGCTGGTGTAATTGGGTCAGGTTTGTAGGCCTCCTTTCTCGCACACGCTTTTTCAATTCTGCCCACAACTGTTCTATAGGATTGAGGTCAGGGCTTTGTGATGGTCACTCCAATACCTTGACTTTGTTGTCCTTAAGCAATTTTGCCACAACTTTGGAAGTATGCTTGGGGTCATTGTCCATTTGGAAGACCCATTTGTGTCCAAGCTTTAACTTCCTGACTGATGTCTTGAGATGTTGCTTCAATATATCCACATAATTGTCCTCCCTCATGATGCCATCTATTTTGTGAAGTGCACCAGTCCCTCCTGCAGCAAACCATCCCCACAACATGATGCTGCCACCCCCGTGCTTCAGGGTTGGTATGGTGTTCTTCGGCTTGCAAGCCTCCCCCTTTTTCCTCCAAACATAACGATGGTCTTTATGGCTATTTTTGTTTCATCAGACCAGAGGACATTTCTCCACAAAGTACGATCTTTGTCCCCATGTGCAGTTGCAAACCGTAGTCTCGCTTTTTTATGGCGGTTTTGGAGCAGTGGCTTCTTCCTTGCTGAGCGGCCTTTCAGGTTATATGGATATAGGACTCGTTTTACTGTGGATATAGATACTTTTGTACCTGTTTCCTCCAGCATCTTCACAAGGTCCTTTGCTGTTGTTCCGGGATTGATTTGCACTTTTCGCACCAAAGTACGTTCATCACTAGGAGACAGAACGTGTCTCCTCCCTGAGCGGTATGACGGCTGCATGGTCCCATGGTGTTTATACTTGCGTACTATTGTTTGAACAGATGAACGTCGTACCTTCAGGTGTTTGGAAATTTTCCCAAGGATGAACCAGACTTGTGGAGGTCTACAATTTCTTTCTGAGGTCTTGGCTGATTTCTTTTGATTTTGCCATTATGTCAAGCAAAGAGGCACTGAGTTTGAAGGTAGGCCTTGAAATACATCCACAGGTACACCTCCAATTGACTCAAATGATGTCAATTAGCCTATCAGAAGCTTCTAAAGCCATGACATCATTTTCTGGAATTTTCCAAGCTGTTTAAAGGCACAGTCAACTTAGTATATGTAAACTTCTGACCCACTGGAATTGTGACTCAGTGAATTATAAGTGAAATTATAGTCTGTAAACAATTGTTGGAAAAATTACTTGAGTCATGCACAAAGTAGATGTCCTAACCAACTTGCATAAACTACAGTTTGTTAACAAGAAATTTGTGGAGTGGTTGAAAAACGAGTTTTAATGACTCCAACCTAAGTGTATGTAAACTTACGACTTCAACTGTCCATTGAAAACCTCTTCACAACTATTTTGCAATCTATATGGCACAGCGGTCAATTTGTTGGTCCTTAAAGGAAACTGGTGTACTTTTGTACTCATAACAACTTTTTAAAACAAATGTTGGTCTTTAATGCAGGGCCAAGAGACAAGTTGCTTACTTTTTCCCCCTTACACTTGCAAACATTTCCATATATTTTTGTTAGCTGCATGTGTGACATAACTCCACCAGTCCTATTTATGATATCATTTACAAAGAATAAACCTTTTTAAACTTAAAAACTAAATATTAGTGTATTTGAGTTTAACCACAATACTTGTTGTATTATTTCTTCTGTCTTTTCTGGTGGATTAATCTGAAATATCAACCAACTTTCTACAGTGTGTTTTAAAAATAGCAATATTTTGGAAGTGAGAGGTTGTAATCTGAATAAAGGGAAAAAAGCTATTTTTGAACATGGTGTGAGCCATT
The DNA here is from genome assembly GCF_045679555.1 of Salvelinus alpinus. Classification (NCBI taxonomy): domain Eukaryota; kingdom Metazoa; phylum Chordata; class Actinopteri; order Salmoniformes; family Salmonidae; genus Salvelinus; species Salvelinus alpinus. The sequence continues at coordinate 24,947,206 of NC_092104.1, forward strand.
CTTACTAATTTGCTAGAGAACCAGTTCGGATTTAAATATAACTTTTGTATGACTGACGCCTTTAGTGAGAGGTCTAATGCTTTAATATTTAATCACTTCTGCCCTCCGAATTCATATTCATTATAAAAATAGGCCAGTTTATTTTTGTCTGGGTTGCTGTTCCAAATAAAATGGAATATTTGTTTAGGTGTAGGCAAGACCATAAGTAAATAGGTAGACTAAAGAGTTTATCTGGGGGATTTTTCCACAAATAGACAGGTATTTTCCTTTCCATGGTAGCAAAATCCTATCTATATTTGCTAACTTTCTATTAAAATGTATTGTAGTAAGATAATTTCTTTCTTTCGTGATATGTATACAGAGTATTCACACATCACCGTCAGACCATTTTATTGGTAAACTACATGGTAATGTAAAGTTGTTTTTTTTGTGATCCAATGTGTACTATGAACTGGATGGTTCGAGCCCTGAATGCTGATTGGCTGACATCCGTGGTATACCACGGGTATGACAAAACATTTATTTTTACTGCTCTAATTAAGTTGGTAACCAGTTTATAATAGCAATAAGGCACCTCAGGGGTTTGTGATATATGGCCTGTGTCCAGACACTCCACGTTGCGTTGTGCTTAAGAACAGCCCTTAGCTGTGGTATATTGGCCATATACCACACGTCCTTGGGCCTTATTGCTTAAATATAGTACATTTCATAATTTGGTTGTAATCCAGAGAGGTTATAAAAAGTATCTAGATCATATATGAGGCTGTGAAGGGATACAAATTGTGGATTTAAAAGAAAGCATGAATCATCAGCGTACAATGAGACCTTTTGTTTTTAAGCCCTTGATTTCTAATCCCTTGATATTATTGTTGAATCTGATTTTAATAGCTAACATTTCGATGGTCATAATAAATAGATATGCCAATAGTGGACAACCTTGTTTTACTCCTCTTGACTGTCTAATACTTTCTGAGAAGTAGCCATTATTTACTATTTTACAACTAGGGTTACTATACATAACTTTAACCCATTTTATAAGAGATTCTCCAAAATTGAAATATTCCCAGCATTTATATATAAATTCCAGTCGTACTTTATCAAAAGCCTTTTCAAAGTCAGCTATGAATACCAGGCCTGGTTTCCCAGATTTGTCATAGTGTTCTATTGTTACCATAACTTGTCTTATATTATCTCAAATTTTTCATCCATGTAAAAAAAAAACTGTCTGATTAGGATTAATAATATCCAACAATATATTTTTAATTCTATACACTATGCATTTTGCTAGAATTTTTGCATCATAACACTGAAGTGTAAGGGGCCTCCAATTTTTTTAATGGACCGGATCTTTATATTTACCACCTGGGTCCTGTTTCAGTAGTACCAAAATCAGACCTTCTTGTTGAGTATTTGATAATCTACAATTTTGTAGGAGTGGTTAAAACATTGTAACGGTCCTCTGACTATATCAAAAAAAGGTTTGGTATACCTCCACTTGCATGCCATCCAACCCTGGAGTTTTCCCCGACTTAAAAGCTTTAATTGTATCAAGAAGTTCCTCCTCTCTAATTTGGCCTTCACATGAGTCTTTCTGTACAGCTGTTAATTTTACATTATTAATAGCAAAAAAATCCATGCAATTATCTTCGGTTAGTGGATATGGAGGAGACTGAAATGAAAACATGTGCTTAAAGTACTTTGCTTCCTCTTTGAAAATATGGTTTGGTGAATCATGGGTGACTTGTCATAGTGTTCTAATGTGTCCGGTGTCCTGTGTGAATTTAAGTATGCTCTCTCTAATTCTCTAATTCTCTTTCTTTCTTTCTTTCTTTCTTTCTTTCTTTCTTTCTTTCTTTCTTTCTTTCTTTCTTTCTTTCTTTCTTTCTTTCTTTCTTTCTTTCTTTCTTTCTTTCTTTCTTTCTTTCTTTCTCTCTCTCTGAGAACCTGAGCACTAGAACCATGCCTCAGGACTACCTGGCATGATGACTCCTTGCTGTCCCCAATCTACCTGGCCGTGCTGCTGCTCCAGTTTGAACTGTTCTGCCTGCGGCTATGGAACCCTGACCTGTTCACCGGACGTGCTACCTGTCCCAGACCTGCTGTTTTCAACTCTCTAGAGACCGCAGAAGCGGTAGAGATACTCTTAATGATCGGCTATGAAAAGCCAACTGACATTTACTCCTGAGGTGCTGACTTGTTGCACCCTCGACAACTACTGTGATTATTATTATTTGACCATGCTGGTCATTTATGAACATTTGAACATCTTGGCCATGTTCTGTTATAATCTCCACCCGGCACAGCCAGAAGAGGACTGGCCACCCCTCACAGCCTGGTTCCTCTCTAGGTTTCTTCCTAGGTTCTGGCCTTTCTAGGGAGCTTTTCCTAGCCACCGTGCTTCCACACCTGCATTGCTTGCTGTTTGGGTTTTTATGCTGGGTTTCTGTACAACACTTTGAGATATCAGCTGATGTAAGAAGGGCTTTATAAATACATTTGATTTGATTGGATTTCGACTCCTTCATTTGTAACAAGTTTCAATAAATTATTTTTGTAGCATTTCTGTGTTGCTATTTCAATAAGATTGAAACATAATTTGGTGTATTTTCCCCAATATTCCATCAAGTTCATTTTTGAAAAATAATATATTTATATATATATATCCATATTCTTTTTATAAGTTCCTATCCTAGTTACAGCAAGTTTTTATCCACTAGGCTTTGATAAAATATCCAATATCCTCGCCCACGTAGAAATTATGTAAGAGTAATATATATACCAATTATTTGATGGTCCTATTGCATTCTGTCCCCTATCAACACTTTTTTAACACGACACCTTTCCTTTACGGTCCATTGAGGTATTTGAAACTAAGGGCTATTCTCCATTGAGGTATTTAATCTCCCACCATGATAATAGAGTATTCTATTGCTTGTAGATTTGATCAATTATTATATATATTTTCAAAGAAGCATGGTGCATCATTATTTGGATCGTATAGATTAATGAGCCATATCTGTTAATGGTCCAATAACATACTTAAAAGCATCCATCTACCTTGTGGATCTGTTTGGACAATTTGCACATTCGGATCATAATTATTGTTTATTAATATCATCACCCCTTTTGAGTTTCTTTGCCCATTGGAGAAGTATTTTCTGCCCCCCAGTCCTTTTTTCCACACAACTTAATCTAAAATTGTTGAATTAGTTTCCTATAAACAATATCTATTATTTTCCTTGTCTTGATAGTGATACTGCTTTGTCTAGAATATTTTCCTACGCATTACTTACTACTCAATGAAGCATGTAAGATGTGGATTTAGTCTTACAACATTATTGGTCTGACTGTGATGGAGCTGTAGAGCATTGTGCTGTGTCCATGGGAGACTGCACTTAAGCTGTGTGTGTGGCCCAAAGGGTCAGGCCCAGGCACAAATCCTGTTTCAGTGAGTTCATGGAGTTGTGGGTAGCCGGGTACATGATGCGCCTAATCATTATCTGTGGGCTGTTTGTGTATGTTTGCATATCTACGTGTGTTGTGTGTGTGTTCAGCTGGATACAATGCATGCCTGGCCTGCCTTTCACACACACATTGGCTGGTTAGCACCGTCAGGGAACGGGGGCTGTCAGGGAAGAGTGACAGACACCGTCTGACACGTGCCGCTGTGTGTGTGAGTTGTCTGAATGTGCGTGTGTGTCTGAGTGTGTTTGATTGTGTCTGAGTGTGCGTATCTGAGTGTCTGAGTGTCTGAGAATGTGTGTCTGTGTGTGTCAAAATGTGTGCGTGTGAGAAACTGAGCCCTGTCTCCGGGACAGAATGGGTGCTGACAGTTAGCAACCAAGACAGAGTAAGGTTGTTTACCCCAGCAGAAGGAAGCCACTGGAAGGTGTCGGGGGCGGAGGGATAAACGGCTGTCTCTGTAATTCCTCTCTGAAAATGTGTTGCTTTTATGAAAGTTTTGGCAAAACCCCTCAACCGCCCTCCAGCCAGTCATGTCTTTGAACTGTCTAGGCAGAGGAGGGCCCTTGCTATCTTATGTCCTACAAGCGGTTAAAGTGTAAAAAGGATTAGAAAATAGAAAGCTAGGTTGGAGGAAAAGGACTGAATTAGAACAGGACCCTTGAGAAAGAGATCAAGAGAGGGGGGGAGGGGGGCAGAGGAAAGGACTGAAATAGAGACAGGAAAGACAGAAGTGGCGAAAACAGATGGAGGCAATGGAAGGAAGGAGAGAGCGTGGGAGGTAGAGAAGTGAGGGATGAAGGGGTAGAGAGAGACAGAGATGTACTGTACTGTACTATACAGAAAGCTAGGCAGACTCCATCCTGCAGCAGCACATACAGCCAGAATGAGAGGAGGATACATAAACGTGAGTGAATAATATCCCTGGGATCTGATTTTAGAATGCTGCGTGTGTGTGTGTGTGTGTGTGTGTGTGTGTGTGTGTGTGTGTGTGTGTGCGCACAGGTGGTCGTCTGTAAGTATGCGAGTGAGTGTGTGTTCGTGCGCGCGTGTGTGTAGCCGGATCATTCCCACTTTAAAGTGGAAGCTCATAGTCTTTAGCCATTAAACCCATTAACTGATAGGTGAAGAAAAGGTCAGACTTTGATACATTCTTACCGGTAGCGGATGAAAGGTTCATGTTCATGTCTAAGTGTGGGCGGGGAGACATTACATCCACTCCAGAACTATGAAAGAAAATGGTCAAATTCAATCAGTGACCTTATACTTCTATACATTTATATTCATTCCAATGGCTATGTACTGAGACCTTGTTGAATATCAACAAAGAAACTGGAGCAAGGTTTGACACCACAATGACAGCCGATAACGTCCCAGGGCTGGTACTCACAAAGAGTCTTGGAGTACATGTAGCTGATATAGTAGCTTTTTGTCTTTTAGATCATAATGAATAAGATTATATGAACAGGGGGGACCTCGACCTGACGCTATATCAGCACTTCTACTTTGAGACTCTTTGTGAACCCACCCTTGGCCTATGTCTGTCCCTAGGTCCCAAAGTCGCAACAGGCATAACACTACATCTGAAGTTGACACCACCTAGTTACCTAGTCTTGAGGAGATGAAGGACAACTCTGTGCCACCACTACCAAAATTCTATCAACACATCTCCTGCGCTACACGCGCAACCAGGACCCTGGATCAAGGCCCTGCCCCAACCTCCCTTTGGCAAATCAGATCAAGCCTCCATTTGGCTTCTCCCCACCTATAGGCAGAAACTTAAACAGGAAGCTCCTATGGTAAGGACTGTTCAATGTTGGTCTGACCAATCGGAATCTATGCTTCAAGATTGTTTTGATCAAGCGGACTGGGTAATGTTCTGGGTCGCTTCTGAGAATAGTATCAACGTATTCACTGACTCAGTCACTGGGTTCATCAGGAAGTGCATAGAGGATAATATAATAATACAGTATATGCCATTTAGCAGACGCTTTTATCCAAAGCCACTTACAGTCATGCATGCATAAACCGTTGAAGTCGGAAGTTAACATTTTTATTTATTTATTTATTTCAGCATTATTTAACCAGGTAGGCCAGTTGAGAACAAGTTCTCATTTACAACTGCGACCTGGCCAAGATAAAGCAAAGCAGTGCAACAATAAACAACAACACAGAGTTACACATGGGATAGACAAAAGTACAGTCAATAACACAATAGAAAAATCTATATGAAGTGTGTGCAAATGGAGTAAGGAGGTAAGGCAAAAAATAGGCTAATAGTAGCGAAGTAATTACAATTTAGCAAACTGGCGTGATAGATGTGCAGATGATGATGTGCAAGTAGAAATACTGGTGTGCAAAGGAGCAAAAAAAGTCAATAAAAACAATATGGATGAGGTAGGTAGGGATGAGGTAGGTAGTTGGATGGGCTATTTACAGATGGGCTATGTACAGCTGCAGCGATCGGAATGCTGCTCAGATAGCTGATGCTTAAAGTCAGTGAGGGAGATATAATTCTCCAGCTTCAGCGTTTTTTGCAATTCGTTCCAGTCATTGGCAGCAGAGAACTGGAGGGAAAGGCGGCCAAAGGATGTGTTGGCTTTGGGGATGACCAGTGAGATATACCTGCTGGAGCGCATGCTACGGGTGTGTGTTGTTATGGTGACCAGTGAGCTGAGATAAGGCGGAGCTTTACCTAGCAAATACTTATAGATGACCTGGAGCCACTGGGTCTGGCGACGAATATGTAGCGAGGGCCAGCCGATGAGAGCATACAGGTCGCAGTGGTGGGTGGTACTATATGGGGTGACAAAACGGATGGCACTGTGATAGACTGCATCCAGTTCGCTGAGTAGAGTGTTGGAGGCTATTTTGTAAATTATATCACCGAAGTTGAGGATCGGTAGGATAGTTAGTTTTACGAGGGTATGTTTGGCAGCGTGAGTGAAGGAGGCTTTGTTGCGAAATAGGAAGCCGATTCTAGATTTCAATTTGGATTGGAGATGTTTGATGTGAGTCTGGAAGGAGAGTTTACAGTCTAGCCAGACACCTAGGTATTTATAGTTGTCCACATTTTCTAAGTCGGGTCCATAGTAGTGATGCTAGTCGGGCGGGCGGGTGCGAGCAGCGATCGGTTGAAGAGCATGCATTTAGTTTTACTAGCGTTTTAGAGCAGTTGGAGGCCACGGAAGGAGTGTTGTATGGCATTGAAGCTCATTTGGAGGTTTGTTAACACAGTGTCCAAAGAAGGGCCAGATGTATACAGAATGGTGTCGTCTGCGTAGAGGTGGATCAAGGAATCACCGCAGCAAGAGCGACATCATTGGTATATACAGAGAAAAGAGTCGGCCCGAGAATTGAACCCTGTGGTACCCCCATAGAGACTGCCAGAGGTCCGGACAACAGGCCCTCCGATTTGACACACTGAACTCTGTCTGAGAAGTAGTTGGTGAACCAAGCGAGGCAGTCATTTGAGAAACCAAGGCTGTTGAGTCTGCCGATAAGAATGCGGTGATTGACAGAGTCGAAAGCCTTGGCCAGGTCGATGAATACAGCTGCACAGTATTGTCTTTTATCGATGGCGGTTATGAAATAGTTTAGGACCTTGAGCGTGGCTGAGTTGCACCCGTGACCAGCACGGAAACCAGATTGCACAGCGGAGAAGGTACGGTGGGATTCGAAATGGTCAGTGATCTGTTTGTTGACGTGGCTTTCGAAGACTTTAGAAAGACAGGGCAGGAAGGATATTGGTCTGTAACAGTTTGGGTCTAGAGTGTCACCCCCTTTGAAGACGGGGATGACTGCGGCAGCTTTCCAATCTTTAGGAATCTCAGATGATTACGAGAGAGGTTGAACAGACTAGTAATAGGGGTTGCAAAAATGGTGGCGGATAATTTTAGAAAGAGAGGGTCCAGATTGTCTAGCACAGCTGATTTGTATGGGTCCATGTTTTGCAGCTCTTTCAGAACATCTGCTATCTGGATTTGGGTGAAGGAAAAGCTGGGGAGGCTTGGGTAATTAGCTGCCGGGGGTGAGGAGCTGTTGGCCGGGGTTGGGGTAGCCAGGAGGAAAGCATGGCCATCCGTAGAGAAATGCTTATTGAAATTCTCGAATATCGTGGATTTATCGGTGGTGACAGTGTTTCCTAGCCTCAGTGCAGTGTGAAGCTGGGAGGAGATGCTCTTATTCTCCATGGACTTTACAATGTCCCAGAACATTTTGGAGTTAGAGCTACAGAATGCAAATTTCTCTTTGAAAAGCTAGCCTTAGCTGAAAAACATACACCTTAGCCAAATACATTTCAACTCAGTTTTTCACAATTCCTGACATTTAATCCTAGTAAAAATTCCCTGTCTTGGGTCAGTTAGGATCACCACTTTATTTTAAGAATGTGAAATGTCAGAATAATAGTAGAGAGAATGATTTATTTCAGCTTTTATTTCTTTCATCACATTCCCAGTGGGTCAGAAGTTTACATACACTCAATTAGTATTTGGTAGCGTTGCCTTTAAATTGTTGAACTTGGGTCAAACGTTTCGAGTTGCCTTCCACAAGCTTCCCACAATAAGTTGGGTGAATTTTGGCCCATTCCTCCTGACAGAGCTGGTGTAACTGAGTCAGGTTTGTAGGCCTCCTTGCTCGCACACGCTTTTTCAGTTCTGCCACAAATGTTCTATAGGATTGAGGTCAGGGCTTTGTGATGGCCACTCCAATACCTTGACTTTGTTGTCCTTAAGCAATTTTGCCACAACTTTGGAAGTATGCTTGGGGTCATTGTCCATTTGGAAGACCCATTTGCAACCAAGCTTTAACTTCCTGACTGATGTCTTGAGATGTTGCTTCAATATATCCACATAATTGTCCTACCTCATGATGCCATCTATTTTGTGAAGTGCACCACACCCTCCTGCAACAAAGCACCCCCACAACATGATGCTGCCACCGCCGTGCTTCACGGTTGGGATGGTGTTCTTCAGCTTGCAAGACTCCCCCTTTTTCCTCCAAACATAACAAAGGTCTTTATGGCTATTTTTGTTTCATCAGACCAGAGGACATTTCTCCAAAAAGTACGATCTTTGTCCTCATTTGCAGTTGCAAACCGTAGTCTGGCTTTTTTATGGCGGTTTTGGAGCAGTGGTTTCTTCCTTGCTGAGCGGCCTTTCAGGTTATGTCGAAATGGACTCGTTTTTCTATGAATATAGATACTTTTGTACCTGTTTGCGTGGTCCCATGGTGTTTATACTTGCGTACTATTGTTTGAACAGATGAACGTGGTACCTTCACGCATTTGGAAATTGCTCCCAAGAATGAACCAGACTTGTGGAGTTCTACATTTTTGTTTCTGAAGTCTTGGCTGATTTCTTTTGATTTTCCCATTATGTCAAGCAATGAGGCACTGAGTTTGAAGGTCGGCCTTGAAATACATCCACAGGTACACCTCCAATTGATTCAAGTGATGTCAAATAGCCTTTCAGAAGCTTCTAAAGCCATGACATCATCTTCTGGAATTTTCCGAGCTGTTTAAAGGCACAGTCAATTTAGTGTTTGTAAATTTCTGACCCACTGGAATTGTGACACAGTGAATTATAAGTGAAATAATCTGTCTTTAAACAATTGTTAGAAAAATGACTTGTGTCATGTACAAAGTAGATGTCCTAACCGATTTGCCAAAACTATAGTTTGTTAACAAGAAATTTGTGGATTGATTGAAAAACGAGTTTTAATGACTCCAACCTAAGTGTATGTAAACTTCCGACTTCAACTGTATGTACGAATGCTGTTCATTGACCTCAGCTCAGCCTTCAATACCATAGTACATTCGAAGTTCATCACTAAGCTCAAGGCCCTGGGTCTGAATCACTCCCTGTGCAACTGGGTCCTGGACTTCATGACGGGCCGACCCCAAGTGATGAAGGTAGGCAACAACATCTCTACAACGTTGATCTTTAACATGTGCTCAGCCCCCTCCTGAATTCCCTGTTCACCCACCTTGCGAGGCCACACACGTCTCCAACTCAATCATCAAGTTTACTGACGACACAACAATGGTAGGCCTGATGACAACAGTGCCAGGAAAATAACCTCAACGTCAACAAAACAAAGGAGCTGATCGTGGACTACAGGAGAAAGCAGAGATAGCAGGCTACCATCCACATGAATGGGCCGCAGTGGAGAGGGTCAAAAGCATCAAGTTCCTCTGCGTGCACATTACTGACAACCTGAAATGGTCCATCCGCACAGACAGCGTGGTGAAGGAGGCCCCTAAGACCCGTTCAAACTTCTACAGATGCACCATTGAAAGCATCCTGTTGGGCTATATCACCGCCGGGTACGGAAATTGCACCGTCCGCAACTGCAGGGCTCTCCAGAAGGTGGTGTGGTCTGCGCATCACTGGGGCAAACTACTTGCCCTCCTGGACACCTACAACACCTCAGGACCTCAGGCATCCTAGCCAAGGCCTGTTCATCCCACTACCATCTAGAATGTGGAGACAGTACAGGTGCATCAAAGCTGGGACCGAGAGACTGAGAAACAGCTTCTATCTCCAGCCCATCAGACTGTTAAACAGTCACTACTAGCCAGCCTCCGCCCAGTACTCTGCCCTGCACCTTAGATACGACTGCCCTATGTCCATAGTTATTGAACACTGATCACTTTAATAATGTTTACATACTGTTTTGCCCACTTCATATGTATAAACTGTATTCTAGTCATGGCTCATCCTATATAACTTATTTCTAGTTTTATGGATTATGTGTGTATTGTATTTTTTATATTGCTAGGTATTACTACACTGTTGGAGCTAGAAACACAAGCATTTCGCTGCACCTGTGATGACATCTTCAAACCTGTGTACGCAACCAATAAACATTGATTTAATTTGACTACTGAGAGTTTGGTCTCAGTCAGCAGGTCATAAAAGATGATAATGATTAACAATGCACTATACATTGTACGAGCTGAGGGGTCGGCTGTGGGGTCGGCTGGGGCTTTGTTCCAAATGGCATCCTATTCAAATCAAATCAAATCAAATGTTATTTGTCACATGCGCCAAATACAACAGGTGTAAACCTTACAGTGAAATGCTTACTTACAAGCCTTTTTAAACAACAATACAGTTTTAAGAAAATTAACTGTTAAAGAAAGTATTCAATAAAATAAACTGAAGTAAAAAATAAAAATTAAAAAATAGAGAAGAATAATAACAAATAATTAAGGAGCATCAATATAATTGTTCCGGCTCTCGTTTGTGGAATGACTGGACCAAGGGGCAGCATGGTAGGCGTACATCGTTATTTTTATTGATGACACCAAAAGCAAAATAACAACGACTAAAACGAAAGTGCACAGTTCTGTAAGGCAAATAAACTATACAGAAAACAAGATCCCACAAAACCCAAACGGAAAATGACAACTTATATATGATCCCCAATCAGAGACAACGATAGACAGCTGCCTCTGATTGGGAACCACACTCGGCCAAAACAAAGAAATAGAAAACATAGATTTCCCACCCGAGTCACACCCTGACCTAACCAAACATAGAGAATAATAAGGATCTCTAAGGTCAGGGCGTGACAATAATAACAGTAGCGAGGCTATATACAGGGGGTACCGGTACAGAGTCAATGTGTGGGGGCACAGGTTAGTCGAGGTAATTAAGGGTTAGTTCATGTTAAGGGTTATGTTCATGTTGGTAGAGGTAAAGTGACTATGCATGGATAATAAACAGGCAGTAGCAGCAGCGTAAAAATGTGGTTGGGGGGACGACGACAATGCAAATAGTCTGGGTAGCCATTTGATTAGCTGTTCAGTAGTCTTATGGCTTGGGGGTAGAAGCTGTTAAGAAGCCTAGACTTGGCGCTCCAGTACCGCATGCCGTTCAGTAGCTGGAGTCTTTGTCAATTTTTAGGGCATTCCTCTGACACCACCTGGTATAGAGGTCCTGGATGGCAGGAAGCTTGGCCCCAGTGACGTACTGGGCAATAAGCTCTACCCTCTGTATTGCCTTGTGGTCAGAGGCCGAGCAGTTGCCATACCAGTCGGTGATGCAACCAGTCAGGATGCTCTCGATGGTGGAGCTGTATAACCTTTTGAGGATCTGAGGACCCATGCCAAATCTTTTCAGTCTCCTGAGGGGGAATAGGCATTGTCGTGCCCTGTCATGAGTGAACAGGGAGTCCAGGAGGGGACTGAGCACGCACCCCTGAGGGGCACCTGTGTTGAGGATCAGTGTGGCAGATGTGTTGTTACATACCATAACCACCTGGGGGTTACCCGTCCGGAAGTCCAGGATCCAGTTGCAGAGGGAGGTGTTTAGTCCCAGGGTCCTCAGCTTATTGATGAGCTTTGAGGGCACTATGGTGAGCTGTAGTCAATAAATAGCATTCTCACGTAGGTGTTCCTTTTGTCCAGATGGGATAAGGCAGTGTGGAGTGCAATAGAGATTGCATCATCTGTGGATCTGTTGCAGCAATATGCAAATTGGAGTGGGTCTAGGGTTTCTGGGATAATGGTGTTGATGTGAGCCATGACCAGCCTTTCAAAGTACTTCATGGCTACAGACATGAGTGCTACGGGTTGGTAGTTATTTAAGCAGGTTACCTTGGTGTTCTTGGACACAGGGATTATGGTGGTCTGCTTGAAACATGTTGGTATTACAGACTCGGTCAGGGACAGGTTGAAATAGTCAGTGAAGACACTTGCCAGTTCGTCAGCGCATGCTCGGAGTACACAACCTGTTAATCCGTCTGGCCCTGCGGCCTTGTGAATGTTTAAAGGTCTTACTCACATCGGCTACGGAGAGCGTGATTACACAGTCATTCGGAACAGCTGATGCTCTCATGCATGCTTCAGTGTTGCTTACCTCGAAGCGAGCATAGAAGTTATTTATCTTGTCTGGTAGGCTCATGCCACTGGACAGCTCTCGGCTGTGCTTCCCTTTGTAGTCCGTAATAGTTTGCGTCGGAGCCAGTGTAGTACGATTCAATGGTAGTTCTGTATTGACTGTTTGTCTGTTTGATGGTTCGTCGAAGGACATAGCGGGATTTCTTATAAGCATCCGGGTTATAGTCCCACTCCTTGAAAGCGGCAGCTCTTCCATTTAGCTCAGTGCGGATGTTGCTTGTAATCCATGGCTTCTGGTTGGGGTATATACGTACGGTCACTTTGGGGATGATGTCATCAATGCACAAGCCAGTGACAGATGTGTTGTACCATCGGATGTGTTGTGCCATCGGAAGAATCCTGGAACATATTCCAGTCTGTGCTAGCAAAACAGTCCCGTAGCTTAGCATCTGTGTCATCTGACCACTTCCTTATTGAGCGAGTCACTGGTACTTCCTGCTTTAGTTTTTGCTTGTAAGCAGGAATCAGGAGGATAGAGTTATGGTCAGATTTGCCAAATGGAGGGCGAGGGAGAGTCTTTGTGTGTGGAGTAAAGGTGGTCTAGATGTTTTTTTCCTCTGGTTATAGATGTTACATGCTGGTAGAAATGAGGTAAAATGGATTTAAGATTCCCTGCATTAAAGTCCCCGGCCACAAGGAGCGCCACCTCTGGATGAGGATTTTCTTGTTGTCACGTCCTGACCTTAGAGATCCTTTTTATGTCTCTGTTTTGGTTGGTCAGGGCGTGAGTTTGGGTGGACATTCTATGTCTGGTGTTCTATGTTGTCCTTGTGTTGTATTTCTGTGTGTTTGGTCTGATATGGTTCTCAATCAGAGGCAACTGTCATTCATTGTCTCTGATTGAGAATCGTATTTAGGTAGCCTGTTCCCACCTGTGTTTGTGGGTGGTTGTTTCCGGTTTAGTGTTTGTTTCACCTTTCAGGACTGTTAGTTTGTCGTGTTTGTTGTTTTGGTTTAGTGTTACGTATTTTAATTAAAGATATGAACACTTACAACGCTGCACCTTGGTCCTCTTCTTCTCCTCCTCCAGATGACAAGCGTTACACTTGTTTGCTTATGGCCTTATACAGCTCGTTGAGTGCTGTCTTAGTGCCAGTATCGGGTTGTGGTGGTAAATAGACAGCTATGAAAAATATAGATGAAATCTATTTTCGGAAATAGTATGGTCTACAGCTTATCATGAAATACTCTACCTCAGGTGAGAAAAACCTTGAGACTTCCTTAATATTAGATTTTGTGGCACCGTCTGTTATTTACAAATAGACACAGACCGCCACCCCTTGTCTTACCGGAGGCAGCTGTTCTATCTTGCTGATGGACCGAAAACACAGCCAACTGTGTGTTGTCCATGTCGTTGTTCAGCCACGACTCTGTGAAAAATAAGATTTTTTTTTAAACGTTTTCAATTATATCGTTTTTAATGTCCAGTTGTTAGGACAGTCTTGATCGGCGCCGACAGAGAAGGCCGCCTCGCTTCGCGTTCACAAGCATTTCGCTACACTTGCATTAACATCTGCTAACCATGTGTATGTGACAAATAAAATTTGATTTGATTTGATCATCCATTTTGTTATCCCTACCCCTGGTCTAAAGTAGTGCACTACAAAGGTGTCCCATTTGGGACACATCCTAGGCAAACTCACCCCTGTCACCTTCAATGTCACATGAGCCAGAGAATAAAGAGCTCAGTGTACTGTATGTACAGTATCTGTTAATCATTGACTTAAAGATGAGAGGGTTGGATCTAGTCACTAGCCCAAATGTTGCTGAGCTGAAACCACCACGTAGTGAGATCTGAGACTGGGTGATTACTGCCTCTAAACCTGTGAAACATCCACGTGCTCCATAGTGCTCCAACTCGGCCCACTCATTGGTACTATCAAATGCATTTTAGCTAATGTACTTGTAATTTGATCAATCACAAAGATGTATACGTACGCTCGCACATACTGGAACTATGGGACACACATACAGTCACATAAGCAGGCATGGCCACGCAAACACGCACGCTCACACGCACGCACACACATTATCTGAGCACTTACTGTAAGGGTGATAAGTGAAAACTAGTGAGAGCAGAAAGACGCTGCCCCTAGATATTGATAAATTCTATGGTCAGTTTAGTCAGTCCTCCCAAATAGATTTGGGAAGGCAAAGCTGATCCTACATCCTAGAGATGTGGGGCGCTAGAGGTAGATGCTTTTAATGACAGATTTAGCCTCAGATGAACCTATTCCTAAACCTAACCATAACCATTAAGAGGATAATAAAATGGCTGTATCATCATTGAGGGCCAACTTTAACCTGCTCCATGGGGCTGATAGTTACTGGCAGTGGTTTCCAGGGGTGATTGACCTGTTTGTATCCCTCTCTCCTGTCTGTGCCCTGGGCTAGATGTGTGTGGAGTACTGTAGTGAGTGGTGAGTGCAGTGCAGAGTACCACCACCACCACCAACACCATCAGCAGCACCACCACCACCACCAACACCATCAGCAGCACCACCACCACCACCATCACCAGTAGTACCAACAGCAGCAGCATCACCACCTTCAGTGGCAGCATCGGCACCACCACCAGCAGCAGCAGCAGCACCAACATCACCACCAGCAGCACCACCACGACCAGCAGCACCAGCAATACCAGCAGCAGCACCACCACCAGCAGCGCCACCACCACCACCAACACCACCACCAGCAGCAGCAGCGCCACCACCACCACCAACACCACCACCAGCAGCACCACCACCAGCAGCGCCACCACCACCACCAACACCACCACCAGCAGCAGCGCCACCACCACCACCAACACCACCACCAGCAGCACCACCACCAGCAGCGCCACCACCACCACCAACACCACCACCAGCAGCAGCGCCACCACCACCACCAACACCACCACCAGCAGCAGCGCCACCACCACCACCAACACCACCACCAGCAGCACCACCACCACCAGCAGCGCCACCACCACCACCAACACCACCACCAGCAGCGCCACCACCACCACCAGCAGCACCAACACCAGCACCACCACCAGCAGCAGCAGCAATACCAGCAGCAGCACCAGCACCACCAGCAGCACCAGCACCACGAGCAGCACCAGCACCAGCAGCAACACCAGCTAAAGGAAGGTATTTAGTGATCACAGGATTAAGATCACCATGGGAGAGGATGACAGCAGGGGCATCAGAGAATGATTAGACTTCCACTAAGCCAATTGAGGATCGGGACCATGGCCAGACAGAGAGAGACAGATGATGATGAGAGAGGGACAGAGAGTGGTGTCATGACGTTGGCCTGTGGGTAAGGTTTATGACCCCCCCCCCCATAAATACCTTTCTCCCTTCCCTTTCTCTTGACTCTACAGAGGGACTCTTGAATAGCCTTTGTTAAACATAGAGTCTGGGAACATCAAACAAGTGGGGGGAAAGGAACCATATTTCGGTAATAGAACCAGTTGAAAATATGCGTTGGTACTTAAAGAATATGATGTCAGTTCGGTTGTCATCTAAGACATTATGTAACGTCCTGACCAGAGTTCTTATGTGTTGTGCTTGTTTTAGTGTTGGTCAGGACGTGAGCTGGGTGGGCATTCTATGTTGTGTGTCTAGTTTGTCTGTTTCTGTGTTCAGCCTAATATGGTTCTCAATCAGAGGCAGCTGTCAATCGTTGTCCCTGATTGAGAATCATATATAGGTGGCTTGTTTTGTGTTGGGGATTTGTGGGTGGTTGTTTCCTGTGTCAGTGTTTGTGCCACACGGGACTGTGACGGTTAGTACGTTTGTTGTTTTGTATTTTGTCTAGTTTTCATGTCATTAAATTATGGAAACTTACCACGCTGCACATTGGTCCTCCGATCCTTCTCGCCTCTCCTCGTCTGAGGAGGAGGAAGAGCTAGACTGCCGTTACACATTATGACTGATGACAGGACGACCTAAACTGTATCTGGGAAAGTCTACATATTATAGTTATCAGATTCACATGGAATTGTTGTGCAATTCAAATGTTTAAATATAAAATGATTGGTGAAAAGATTAAATGTAATTTTAGCTTCCAAATGAGAGATTTGGGTTTTCATAAGGTTAGGGCTCTGCTCAATCAGTGGCCCGCCCCTGTGTAGAGACATGGGTTATAAACTATGAAACACACCCTTCTCCCTCCAATATATAAGCCCTTGACGAAAATGTAACCTCCTGTTCCGGGTACATTAGGATGACGGTCCGATGTCAGAAGGGTTCAGATAATAACTACAGAACGAAGCCAACCTCAGCGTGAGCTTTGGTTGCGAATGGTATGAACTTTGAACTCTTACTCGCTACAGAAGTGATACCTCCTAGCCGTTGAGTTAGCAGCGGCCGCTGTAAACGTGGGCTAGGAAAGGACGGACAGAGTATCCCGTCTACCACACAACGACGACACTACAACGTTTCCCGTTCACCACCAGAGACACTCTTCAAAGGACAAAGGACTCTGTGGGGCAACACGGCCATCCATCTACCACCAACCTATTGAAGCGCAGCTCAGAGTAAATATTTATTGCATTTTCCTTTTCCAAATGGCGGTAATTTAAAATGCATAGGATATTGTATTTACGATAGAGACATCGCTTCTCCCTTTGTTCTTCAGTCTTCCCGCTCTCTCACTCAAATCCAGCCCCCTTTTCTTTGTGTAACCAGCTGTCATATCTGTTCCGTCCGCTATGACATAATTTGTAATCAAGGTATGATTAATTCTGTGTATATGTAATTCTGTGTGATTAGTTAGGTATTTAGTAAATAAATAATTAAACCCAATTTTATATTGCTGATTCAACTTGTTAGCCAGGGTTCGTGAAGATAACCAAGCATTTACAACTTTCAGATGAGACTGAAATAAGGTGACGATTAATATTGACTGCTATTGATGTTAAATATAACTAGGTCTTTAAGAGTTTATTCGGAAGATAACTGCTCTATAAATATTATTTTGTGGTGCCCCGACTTTCTAGTTAATTACATTTACCTGATTAGCTCAATCAGGTAATATTAATTACAGAGAAAGGATTTTATAGAATAGCATGTCATATCACTTAATCTGGCATAGCCAAAGACAAGACAGTAGGGATATGATAGAGGGGGGGGGACAGAGATATACAGGGAAATATGGATAGAGAGAGAGGGATATACAGGGAGAGATAGATGTTTTTTTATTTTACTAGGCAAGTAAGTTAAGAACAAATTCTTATTTACATTGACAGCCTAGGAACAGTGGGTTAACTGCCTTGTTCAGGGTCAGAACAACACATTTTACCTTGTCAACTCAGGAATTTGATCTAGCAACCTTTTGGTTACTGGCCCAATGCTCTAACCACTAGGCTACCTGCCGCCCCAAAGGGAGAGAGGGAGAAAGCGGGAGATAGATGATAGGGAGACAGAGAAGAGTTTGAGCAGCGACTGTATTAGTGCTTTTAAGAACACCATGGACTGTGGATGTCCTCTGTTACACTTTCTATTGATGGCAATATGGCATCTAGAAATACTGTATGCGGAGGAGTGGAGAGAAGCATGCACTCCTTTTTGAAGCAGCCATGTTGACTGGGGAAGTTACAGAGACACTCCAGCACCCATCTGTCATAGAGTAGTGTAACCAAACTAATAACTCAAATGTGGAAAAAACAGTTGGAGGACTTTCATTATCTCTGGGAATTATCTTGGTCCAAGTTGGCAACATTTTAAGGAGCCTTATTCTAGCTTCATCACGTCTCCTCAGCCTGACACAGAATAGTTCACATCTGGACTATTCGATTTTAATAGAACGACAGACTGTGTGTGTGTGTGTACTGTAAGTGTGAGTGTGTGTGTGTGTCACCAGCCCCTTTTGTGTTAAACCTAATCAGAACATTCATTCACCATCCTCAGAGAGGGACACCTGATACTTTATCATCTAGTTATTGTAAGAGTAATTGAAAATCGATGCTTGACAATCTCCAAAAGCTTGTCTTGAATTTGAGAGGCGGTGAGTCTGGTCTCGGTCTGCTCTCAGTGCAAAATCAATCACGGCAAATTGAGCCTCAAGTAAACAAAGAAAGAGGGATGGACCAATGCAAAATAATACGCCTAAGCCAAGAAACAAATTGGTATGTATGTATGTATGTATGTATGTATGTATGTATGTATGTATGTATGTATGTATGTATGTATGTATGTATGTATGTATGTATGTATGTATGTATGTATGTATGTATGTATGTATGTATGTATGTATGTATGTAAGTATGGATATATGTATATATATATTTGCAAAAATATATATGGGGTTTGGAAGTGACGCAGACAATTAAATTGATGGAAGCTACAATCTATCTGCAGTATTAAAGCTGATTTACCCCCTATAAACGTATTGGCGTCTATTATTTTTCTCTATTTGCCAAAAAAGACAGACAGTGAGAAACTAGTCTGTACAACTGAATGCATCTTCTGCATTTAACCCAACCCCTCTGAATCAGAGAGGTGCAAGGGGCTGCCTTAATTGACATTAGCAACCAGTTGTTTATGGGGGTTAACTGCTCTGATCATAACTGCAGATTTTTTCAACTTGCTGTTTCAGGGATTCAAACCAGTGACCTTTTAGTTATCAACCCAACACTGTTAACCACTAGGCTACCTGCCATCCCTTGACTGGACCATTGGAAAAGGTCACTGCTGTCTGCAAATCAGAGCACACACAACCAACAGCTTGGACACACAAATATTCTCAAACACACACACCCTCACACCCACATCCCCACACCACCCCCACACAACCACACCCATTCAGTGACACACATACAGGCATGCACTCCCCCACATCTCTACACCAGCATGTAGGCTATGTGTGCCGTTTTAAAATTAATGTAGTGCTGTCCTTGAGCTGTTCTTGTCTATTAATGTTCTGTATTATGTCATGTTCCATGTTTTGTGTGGAATAATCTAGAAGAAAAAGAAACGCACACCTATTAGGCGAGGTGCTGGCTAACGGAGTGGAAAACTTGAAAATAAAGGAGAGCCGCACACTCTAGGAGCTCAGATGCAAAAATGTAATATCTAACGTTTCGACAGCTAAGCTGCTGTGTGGACCCCAGGAAGAGTAGCTGTTGCTTTTGCAACAGCTAATGGGGATCCTAATAAAATGCCAAATACCACGCATGTAAGCGTAAGCAAGCACACACACACACACAAATGAGCGGCCTGTGTTTTGATGGGGGTGACGTGTTGGCAGGGCCCCTGTGTAGAGTGTGTTTCCGTTGACCCCATCCATACAGGAAAGTACATTCAAAGTGCTCTCTCTGTCCACAGGATATCTTCCTGTGTTGTTCCCCAATGGACTGGTGATTACACTGACATTCTCCTCAACTGGACTGACTGTGTGCGTGTGTGGGCTTGTTTCACAATACTTGTGAGCACCAGAAGTCCTCACAACAATGGTAAACCAAGGAAAATTCAGAGAAGTGAGGACATTTGCTGGTCCTCACTTGTAAAGAGGCTATTTCGGGCACAGGGTTTAGGTTTAGGGTGTGTGTGTGTGTGTGTGTGCGTGTGCGTGTGCGTGTGTTAAGCGGTGTGTGTGAGTGATAGAGTATGTAAGTGTACTTGGATGTCTTTTAGATGTAAGCATGAGAAGGGACAGCCAAGTTGTAAAATAAAAGAGATGATGAGAGAGAGAGAGACATTATAAAATCCATGCACACAAACAACAAGCCTGCGGTTAAAATTGGCAAAAAACACACACATTTCTTTCCACAGGGCCGTGGGGTGAGACAGGGATGCAGCTTAAGCCCCACCCTCTTCAGCATATATATCAACTAATTGGCGAGGGCACTAGAACTGTCTGCAGCACACGGCCTCACCCTACTAGAATCTGAAGTCAAATGTTTGCTGATGATCTGGTGCTTCTGTTAACAAACAAGGAGGGCCTACAGCAGCACCTACATCTTCTGCACAGATTCTGCAGATTCTGGACCCTGACAGTAAATCTCAGTAAGACCAAAATAATGGTGTTCCAAAAAAGGTCCAGTTGCCAGGACCACAAATACAAATGACATCTAGACATCGTTTCCCTAGAGCACACAAAGCTGTGAACGATCTGAGAGACAAGGCAAGAAGGGCCTTCTATGCCATCAAAAGGAACATAGAATTAGGATCTGGCTAAAAATACCAATTAGGATCTGGCAAAAAATACTTGAATCAGTTATAGAACCCATTGCCCTTTATGGCTGTGAGGTCTAGAGTCCGCTCACCAACCAAACATTCACAAAATGGGACAAACACCAAATTGAGAGCCTGCAGAATTCTGCAAAAATATCCTCAGTGTACGTAAAACACCAAATAATGCACGCTTTTATACTGATAACAAGTTCAAACAGGTGCCATTAATACAGGTAACGAGTGGAGGACAGAGGAGCCTCTTAAAGAAGAAGTTACAGGTCTGTGAGAGCCAGAAATCTTGCTTGTTTGTAGGTGACCAAATACTTATTTTCCACCATAATTTGCAAATAAATTCATTAAAAATCCTACAATGTGATTTTCTGGATTTTCTTTTCTCATTTTGTCTGTCATAGTTGAAGTGTACCTATGATGAAACTTACAGGCCTCTCTCATCTTTTTAAGTGGGAGAACTTGCACAATTGGTGGCTGACTAAATACTTTTTTGCCCCACTGTATATATAATATGACATTTGAAATGTCTTTATTCTTTTGGAACTTCTGGGAGTGTAATGTTTACTGTTCATTTGCATTGTTTATTTCACTTTTGTTTATTATCTACTTCACTTGCTTTGGCAATGTTAACAGATGTTTCCCATGCCAATAAAGCCCCTTGAATTTAATTTAATTGAGAAAAAGAGAGAGGAAGAGAGAGAGAGAAGAAGAGGAGATAAGCATGATGGTCCCAGGGAAGTAGTAGTGGAGGAGAGGAGACTATAGAGCCTTCAAACTCTGGACCTCCAAGCCACTTCAATTGCATTTGTTCATTGTTCCCCTCTAATCAGGAAATGATTTGGACCTGGGACACAAAGGTGTGTGCAGTTAATGATCAGGTAAAACAGAAAAGCAGCAGGCTCTGGACCTTGTAGGGTAAGAGTTGAGTAGCCCTGCTATAGAGGATGTTAAGAGCAGGAGTTAAAGAGGAGAGGGAAATAAAAAAGAAGGATGTGCTCAGAAATGACAGAGGAAATATGTTCTACTCAGATGTTACAGTACCTGCAGATTGTACAGTATGTGTCTGTCAGTAGACAGAGCTCTGAGTGTTATGTGAAGACAGAGTTAAGATGAAGGGAAACACTCAGTAACAGACTGAGGAGGCAGTCCTCAATAGGAAGGTGAAACCCAAATAAACGTGGCTTTAAATACAACCAACCACCAGGGAGAAGGCAGAGGAGAGCAGAGGGACACACAGCTTCATCTAATAAAATGAACATTTCACAGCAGGGAGCTAATCAAATCAAATCAAATCAAATCAAATCGAGTCAAATCGAATTAAATCAAATCGAATTAAATCAAATCAAATCTAACAGAGATCCAAATAAAGAGGGACTGGGGAACACAGCAAGAGATACAGACGTACTTTACCTATTTGCACATCGTATATAGACATATATATACATAATATGACATTTGAAATGTCTTTATCCTTTTGGAACTCTGTGAGTGTAATTTTTACTGTTCGTTTTTATTGTTTACTTCACTTTTGTTTATTATCTACTTCACTTGTTTTGGCAATGTTAACATATGTTTCCCATGCCAATAAAGCCCTTGAATTGAATTGAATTGAGTTGAGAGACAGAGAGTGAATAGAGCGAGGGAGAGAGAGGGAGAGGGAGAGAGAGGGAGAGGGAGAGAGATAGATGAGGGGAAATTTAGTTGATGAAGACTCACAGCAGAGGAATGGAGAGAAGCGTGAGATGCTGAGGGGAACGAGAGATGACAGTTACAGAAGCGAAGACAGCCAAGACGTTATGAGCTAGCTCCAGTTAGAAAAATCTATTTAGCAATAAGATGTGCAAATATACTGTGTATCTGCAGGGTACTGTGATGATTCCACACACAGTCATCTGCAATACGTAACTAAGTTTATTGAAGGCGAGATGAGTGCAACATGCCCTGATAGATTGGATTTGACATTCCCCATTCCAAACTGTGATATCATTAATGGGCTTCGCATGAGTCATTCTGTCAGTTATTCAACGTAGCGTGTATCACGTCAGAGGAATTGACAGGTCCTACTTCAGTCAAAAATGACATCTTTGAACTTGATTGTAAGTAATGAAGATTGTAAGTGAGAAAAGAGAGGTGAGGAGAGAGAGACAGTATGAGATAAAGAGAAAGAGAGAGGGTCAAGAGAAAAATAAAAAGTAAAGAGAGAGTGGAAAGAGAGTGAGAGAGAGGGAGAGAGAGACAGGAAGAGAGAAAGAGAGAGAGAGTCAAAGAGAAAATGACCAAACACTCTTTTCCCTGACTGGAAGAAAGACACTGCCAGGGGAGCAGGGAGGAGAAAGAGAGAGTCTCAGAGAATAAGTATTACAAGTGGTGTCTACAGCTTTCAACACTGCTTTGCCCCATGTTGTGTAAAACAGTCTTGTCTTGGAGGCAGGACCAGGTAGAGAGGGAACAAAAGAGAGGGACAGAGAAGAGAGAAATAATGGAAAGGCTATTATAAATGTTTCATTAAGTTTCCAGGCACTACACCACATCAAAGCTTCTCCGACAGGGAGAGAGGGGCAGAGAGGGGGAGAAGGTGGATGAGAGATAGGGAGAGAGAGAAGTAGGCACAGGATGTTCTAATTAACTTCACAGTCATCTGCTCACCGAACTCGGTCCGCTCATACATTCTCTGTGTGTCTGCCCTGCCCACTGTCTGTGTGTGCCTTGTAAATTCATCAGTGCAGTGCGCCTGGAGAGAGAGAAGCGGCCCTGACTAACTGTAAGCTAACCAGAGAGGTCTGTCCTCTCCATCATGGCACAGGGGGGCTCACTTAAACAAGTAGAGAGAGGAGGGGGAAATAGGAGAGGAGCAGAAAGAGTGAAAGAGCAAGGAAAAGAGTGTCAGAGGGAGGAAAAAGGAAGAGGGAGCCCTGAGGTGCCACCACACCCTTAAGGAGAAAGAGAAAACAAAGACCCACCCTTCTCTTCTCTTTTCTGTTGCCTCACACAGCTTTCCTCTCCTCCCCCTTTTTTCTGCTGCTCCCTTCATCTCCTAACTGTGTGTTTGCATTAAAGAGTGAGGAACTTCTGTGAGTGTAATGTTTACTGTTCATTTTTATTGTTTATTTCACTTTTGTGTATCATCTACTTCACTTGCTTTGGCAATGTTAACATATGTTTCCCATGCCAATAAAGCCCTTAAATTGAATTTACTTGACAGAGAGAAAGAGAGGGAGAGGAACCAAGCAGTTTTTTTCATCAGTGATACTGTTTTGATTAAAGGTAAGCATTAGTCTATATTACACATTATAAACTGGGTGGTTCGAGCCCTGAATGCTGATTGGCTGAAAGCCGTGGTATATGAGACTGTATACCATGGGTATGACAAAACATTTATTTTTACTGTCATAATTACGTTTGTAAACAATTTATAATAGCATAAGGCACCTCGGGGGTTTGCGGTATATGGCCAATTTACCACGGCTAAGGGCTGTATCCAGGCACTCCGTGTTGTGTCGTGCTAAGAACAGCCCTTAGCCGTGGTATATTGTCCATATACCACACCCCCTCGAGCCTTATTGCTTAAATGACTCACTGGCTGATTGATATGTATCATTGATAGCAGATCTTTTAGAATCCCTGAAACCCATGGGGTAATAATGGCACTTAGTATCGTATCAAGCCATTGACACTATCCAGGACTACTGTCTACAGCTGGCAACCCAACCCAGGGCCCCACGGGGTAAACTCACTTGGTGGAAGGAAAACAGGCAGTGAATTTTGATTAGCAGATGTACACTGCCTTCAGAAACCCCTCAACTTTTTCCACATTTCATGGTGTGCATGAATGTCAAAGTGGAATAATTTATTTCTTAATTTTTTACAAATTAATTCTAAATTAATAGATGAAGTTTCTTGAGTCAAAAATTATTCAACCCCTTAGTTATGGCAAACCTAGTTCAGGAGTAAATGTTTGCTTAAAAAGTGGCATAATAAGTTGCATGGACTCTGTGTGCAATAATAGTGTTTAGCATTATTTTTTAATGGCTACCTCATCTCTGTACCCCACACATACAATTATCCATAAGGTTTCTAAGTTGAGCAGTGCATTTCAAACACAGACTCAACCACAAAGACCAGGGAGGTTTTCCAATGTATCGCAAAGAAGGGCACCTATTGGTAGATGGGTAAAAATAAAAAAGCAGACACTGAATATCCATTCCAGCATGGTGAAGTTATTAATTACACTTTTCAATGTTGTTTCAATACACCCAGTCACTACAAAAATACAGGTGTCTTACCTAACTCAGTTGCCAGAGAGGAAGGAAACCACTCAGGGATTTCACTATGAGGCCAACGGAGACTTTAAAACAGTTTAATGACTGTGATAGGAAAAAAACTGTTAATGTGGGATGCAACCTAGCTCTTTAGCTCCCCCGGAGAAAATGTATTATTTGGGTCAACTTGTCACGTAAGTCTAAAAGTGACGCTGTTGCTTCGTTAGCTTCATACATAAATCCCGATAAACAACACTTGCATTCATGTGCTACCTAATCAAATCAGCTCTGCTTGTCACGATCGCTTTGATGAGAAAGAGTGGACCAAGGCGCAGCGTGTGAGAAATAAATCTTCTTTTAATGAAGAAAAAACAAACACTTACTAAATGAACAAAAAAAACGTGACGCTAAAACGAACTAAGTGCACACATGCAACATAGAACATAGACAATTACCCACAAAACCCCAATGCCTATGACTGCCTTAAATATGGCTCTCAATCAGAGACAATGAACCACAGCTGCCTCTAATTGAGAACCAATCTAGGCAGCCATAGACATACAAACACCTAGACAAGACACTGACCCATTTACCATACAAAACCCCTAGACAATACAAAAACACATACATTCCCCATGTCACACCCTGACCTAACTAAAATAATAAAGAAAACAAAGAATACTAAGGCCAGGGCGTGACACTGCTTTTCAATTCAATAAGCAATTTTTTTGTTTCACATAGCCAGTCATGTGATAGGAGAAAACTGTTAATGACTGTGATAGGAGAAAACTGTTAATGACTGTGATAGGAGAAAACTGTTAATGACTGTGATAGGAGAAAACTGTTAATGACTGTGATAGGAGAAAACTGTTAATGACTGTGATAGGAGAAAACTGTTAATGACTGTGATAGGAGAAAACTGTTAATGACTGTGATAGGAGAAAACTGTTAATGACTGTGATAGGAGAAATCTGTTAATGGCTGCGATTGGAGAAAACTGAGGATGGATCAACAACTTTGTAGTTACTCCACAATACTAATCCATGTGACAGAGTGAATAGAAGGAAGCCTGTACAGAATAAAAATATTCCAAAATATGCATCCTGTTTGCAAAAAGGCAGGTAATACTGCAAGAAATGTGGCAAAGCAATTCACTTTTTTGTCCTGAATACAAAATGTTATGTTTGGGGCAAATCCAATACAACACATTGCTGAGTACCACTCTCCATATTTTCAAGCATAGTGGTGGCTGCATCATGTTATGGGTATGCTTGTAATCATTAAAGACTGGGGGGTATTTCAGGATACAAAATAAATGTAATGGTGCTAAACACAGGCAAAATCCTAGAGGAAAACCAGGTTCAGTCTGCTTTCCACCAGACACTGGGAGATGAATTCACCTTTCAGCAGGACGATAACCTAAAACACAAGGCCAAATCTACACTGGAGTTGCTTACCAAGAAGACAGTGAATGTTCCTGAGTGGCTGAGTTACAGTTTTGACTTAAATCTGCTTGAAAATCTATGGTTAGACCTGAATATGGTTGTATAGCAATGATCAACAACCAATTTGACAGAGCTTGAAGAATTTTTTAAAGAACAATAGGCAAATGTTCCACAATCCAGGTGTGGAAAGCTTTTAGATACTTACCCAGAAAGACTCACAGCTGTAATCGCTGCCAAAGGTTTTTCTACAAAGTATTGACTCAGGGGTGTGAATACTTATGTAAATTAGATATTTCTGTATTTCATTTTCAATACATTTGAAAACATTCTTAAAACATGTTTTCACTTTGTCATTATGGGGTATTGGGTTTAGATGGGTGAGAAAAAACATATTTTTAATCCATTTTGAATTCAGGCTGAAACACAATAAAATATTGAGGGGTAGGAATACTTACTGAAGGCACTGCAATCAAAATATGTCAGAGATGACAGTTGAAAAGGAAAAAAAATTAAAACATTTATTTTCCAAGAACAGTATAGAGATGGAATAGAACATTAATTAGAGATGTGACATTTGGGTGAACAAAGGAACGTTACTTCAGCTTGTTACCCTGATTGAAGGCATTCAGTTGTACAACTGACTAGGTATCCCCCATTCCCTTTCGCTGATTAAAATCATTCTATTTCTCTTTAACACTGAGAAGGGAGTGCACTACGTAGGGGATAGGGTACAATGTGGGATGCAACCTAGCTCTTTAGCTCCCCCGGATAAAATGTATTATTTGGGTCAACTTGTCACGTAAGTCTAAAAGTGACGCTGCTGCTTCGTTAGCTTCATACATAAATCCTGATAAACAACACTTGCATTCATGTGCTCCCTAATCAAATCAGCTCTGCTTTTCAATTCAATAAGCACATTTTTTGTTTCACATAGCCAGTCATGTGCTTTAATCCCAGTTAAAGGGTTCAATACATGCTGAGAATAACATTTACCTTACAATGGGTGACCAGAGTCCATTTTTTATGCAATTTTACAGGCATTACACTCATATCAAAAATATTTTTCAAATAAGAATTGTGGCTAAAATTAATCATATTTCAAAGATGATACATGAGCATGTCCTTCAAGCATTGTATTAGTAATGTATACGTGCTGCTGTCTGTGCTGTCTGAGCTGTCAGTGCTGTCTGTGCTGTCTAAGCTGTCTGTGTTTCCCTGATAAGTATGGACCTTACTACACACAAAGGGAACTGCCAACCATGAGAATCAACTTTTGAACTGTCACCAGAGGAAAATGACCTTCCCTTCAAGGGTCTGGTTTCTCCCAACATGTCCTCCTGTCATGTCCTCTAAACAGAACAGAGGAGGCTTTCACTGACACTGTCTTTGTCCCAGGGATTCTTGAAAGACGGTACATTCTCCCCAAAATATTTGTTTTAATATGAACATTTTAAATATACACTACCAGTCAAAAGTTTGGACACACCTACTCATTCAAGGGTTTTTCTTTATTTTTACTATTTTCTACATTCTAAAATAATAGTGAAGACATCAAATCAAATCAAAGTTTATTTGTCACCTTACAGTGACATGCTTACTTACAGGCTCTAACCAATGGTGCGGGAAAAAAAGGTATGTGTGTGTGTGTGTAGGTAAGTAAAGAAATAAAACAACAGTAAAACAACATTTGAAAAAAGAGTAGCAAGGCTATATACAGACACCGTTTAGTCAGGCTTATTGAGGTAGTATGTACATGTAGGTATGGTTAAAGTGACTTTGCAAATATGATGAACAGAGAGTAGCAGAAGCGTAAAAAGAGGGGTTGGCGGGTGGTGGGACACAATGCAGATAGCCCGGTTAGCCAATGTGCGGGAGCACTGGTTGGTCGGGCCAATTTAGGTAGTATGTACATGAATGTATAGTTAAATTGACTATGCATATAAGATAAACAGAGAGTAGCAGCAGCGTAAATGAGGGGTTGTGGGGGGGGCACACAATGCAAATAGTCCGGGTAACCATTTGGTTACCTGTTCAGGAGTCTTATGGCTTGGGGGTAAAAACTGTTGAGAAGCCTTTTTGTCCTAGACTTGGCACTCCGGTACCGCTTGCCATGCGGTAGTAGAGAGAACAGTCTATGACTGGGGTGGCTGGGGTCTTTGACAATTTTTAGGGCCTTCCTCTGACACCGCCTGGTGTAGAGGTCCTGGATGGCAGGCAGCTTTGCCCCAGTGATGTACTGGGCCGTACGCACTACTCTCTGAAGTGCCTTGCGGTCGGAGGCTGAGCAATTGCCGTACCAGGCAGTGATGCAACCGGTCAGGATGCTCTCGATGTTGCAGCTGTAGAAACTTTTGAGGATCTCAGGACCCATGCCAAATCTTTTTAGTTTCCTGAGGGGGAATAGGCTTGAAATAACTATGAAGACTATGAAATAACACATATGGAATCATTCATTACCAGATTCAGCTGAGCTCAAACACATTAAGAAGGAAAGAAATTCTACAAATTAACTTTTAACAAGGCATACCTGTTAATTGAAATGCATTCCAGGTGACTACCACATGAAGCTGGTTAAGAGAATACCAAGCGTGTGCAAAACTGTCAGTAAGGCAAAGGGTGGCTACTTTCAAGAATCTGAAATATAAAATATATTTTCATTTGTTTAACACTTTTTTGGTTACTACATGATTCCTACATGTGTTATTTCATAGTTTTGTCTTCACTATTATTCCACAATGTAGAAAATATAAAAAATTAAGAAAAACCCTTGAATGAGTAGGTGTGTCCAAACTTTTGACTGGTAGTGTATTTTATGATAGACCAAAGTATCAGCTATCACACCATATAAATGAACAATCTCCTAATAAAAAAAAAATGCGTTCATAAAATGCAACTAACTGAATTTATGTCAACTCTCACCAAAAAAAGGCATTTCATTTTTACAATTATTGTCAAGCAAGTGTTTAAATGCATTGATTGTTTAACTCTAAAATTAGATTATTTAAATATGTAATACAAATCTCCAAACTAGTTTTTGTTTTGTTTTGTAGCTCTATTACATGCTCCAGGGTTCATTTTAGTTAGCATTTTGGCATGTTTTTCTAGATTTAGAACATGAAACAACATTATAAAGAAAACGCTATCCCTTAGGTCTAGCACAGCAAATACTTCAGTTGTTTATTCATATGTTAAAGAACAGCGATTCAAATCTTTTTTCCAGAATATTGACAAAAACATTTACTCAGTCGATGAGGGAGTTGACTGCAGATTCTCAAAACAGACATATTTTTGACTCTTAAAATAAAAGTTCAATACAAACATTGGTAAAACATGGAAAATCATTCATTTGAAAATCCCCTCTGACTGAGTTGACGTTTGACAACAATCTGACGAAGTTGATCTTTTACGGAGTTGACACATTTTTTATTTTCCTTCTTCATTCAAGTGGTATAAACAGCGAATAGCAGCCCATTTCCTATGTTGTGCACTACTTTTTTACCATGGCCCATACTGCAATATATAGGGAATAGGATTCCATTTGGGATAGTCACACTGTGTCTATGTCCCTCAACCAGTTCCTCGGTAAGCATTCAGTTAGGAACAGGAATAAAACCAGCCAGACTCCAAACTACCACACATCCAGATGCAATAGCCTGGGAAATTGCACTAAAAAGAGAAGCGTAATTGGTTTTATTGACTGTCTCAGTGCAATAAAGAATGTATTGTAGTGTTGATGACAATAGATTAGCGACTGTGTGTGTGTGCACATCTGTGTGTGCTTGTGGGTGTGTGAGTGCGTGTGTCTGTGTGATTAGATCAGGTGGATAATGAAGCTAGTGACAGAGATCAGATCAGTGGAAAGCTATCCTGCCAGATATGCATTTTAAAACATTGCGATTACGTGGATTGCAATGGGTATTTTGGTATTTTATTAGGATCCCCATTAACTGTCGCAAAAGCAGAAGCTACTCTTCCTGGGGTCCGCACAATAGACATCAATAGACAAGAACAGCTCAAGGACAGAACTACATATATATGTTTTTAAAGGCACACGTATTTAATTATTTTATTTAACGCTGATTTAACTAGGCAAGTCAGTTAAGAATAAATTCTCATTCACAATGATGGCCTACCCCGGCCAGACACTAACCCGGACGACGCTAGGCCAATTGTGGGCAGCCCTATGGGACTCCCAATCACGGCCGGTTGTGATACAGCATGGAATCGAACCAGGGTCTGTAGAGACGCCTCTAGCACTGAGATGCAGTGCCTTAGACTGCTGCGCCTACATATCAATACCAATACATACACACAAACTATCTAGGCCAAATAGGGGAAAGGCGTTGTGCCGTGAGGTGTTGCTTTATCCGTTTTTTAAAACCAGGTTTGCTTCTCATTTGAGCAATATGAGATGAAACGGAGTTCTGTGCAATAATAGCTCTGTATAATACTGTACAATTTATTGAATTTGATCTATATTTGGGGACTGTGAAAAGACCCCTGGCGGCATGTCTGGTGGGTTAAGTGTGTGTCAGAGCTGTGTGTAAGTTGACTATGCAAACAATTTGGGATTTTCAACACATTAATGTTTCTTTTAAA
Source organism: Salvelinus alpinus (assembly GCF_045679555.1). Taxonomy (NCBI): domain Eukaryota; kingdom Metazoa; phylum Chordata; class Actinopteri; order Salmoniformes; family Salmonidae; genus Salvelinus; species Salvelinus alpinus. Next base: position 24,978,053 of record NC_092104.1, read on the forward strand.
AAGAAGAATTGATGCAGTCAGTCTCTCCTCAACTCTTAGCCAAGAGAGACGGGCATGCATAGTATTTATATCAGCCCTCTGATTACAATGAAGAGCATGATGTGTCACTCTGTTCTGGGCCAGCTGCAGCTTAACTAGGTCTTTCTTTGCAGCACTCGACCACACGACTGGACAATAATCAAGATAAGACAAAACTAGAGCCTGCAGGACTTTCTTTTTGGAATGTGGTGTCAAAAAAGCAGAGCATCTCTGTATTACGGACAGACCTCTCCCCATCTTTAAAACCATTGAATCTATATGTTTCGACCATGACAGTTTATAACCTAAGTAATTTAGTCTCCTCAACTTGTTCAACAGCCACACCGTTCATTACCAGATTCAGCTGAGGTCTAGAATTTAGGGAATGATTTCTACCGATTTCTACTGCTCTTAGTTTTAGAGATGTTCAGGACCAGTTTCTTACTGGCCAGCCACTCCAAAACATAGATGAATGTGTCATCTCAAAGCTATAGTATGTTTGATTGTGCTCATTTACTACAAATGGCATAGCACAATCCGAGATGGAAGTTACTGTAAGCATGCTTGGCAATCAGGTAATGTGTTATTTTGTATTCCCATAAATTGACAAATTCTCTGTGGTACCAAATATAATGCTCTTATACAAGGCATGGTAATAAAAATACTTTATGTCAGATTTGAAATTCAATCAAAATGGAGAAAAATAGTAAATGCACTTTGAACATGGATATCCCCTCTCGGCACCACAGATTTCTCCTCTCCTCCTCTACAAATCCCTTCAGTGCACTCAACCAAAACACATTCTTATCCTTTCACCATATCTCATATTTTTCAACACTATTTGTTCCTGATGCCTCTCTGCTCATGTAACAGTATAACTTTAGTACCGTCCCCTCGCCCCGACACGGGCGCGAACCAGGGACCCTCTGCACACATCGACAACAGTCACCCACGAAGCGTCGTTACCCATCGCTCCACAAAAGCCGCGGCCCTTGCAGAGCAAGGGGCAACACTACTAATAGGTTTCAGAGCAAGTGACGTAACTGATTGAAACGCTACTAGCGCGTACCCGCTAACTAGCTAGCCATTTCACATCCGTTACACTCATTCCCAATTTTACTTCCACCTTTTAATATTTATCGCCTTGTCTCAACCTCTCTATCCCTCTCTCCTTCCCTCTCTCCCTCCCTCCCTCGCCTCCCCCGTATCTCATTCGCCCCTAGTTCGCTCCCTTACCCCATTTCTGTCATTAGATATTTGAGGCCGCTGAAGAAATGCCTGTCTGACTTCAAACGCCTCTCTGTCTATTCTTCTCCTCCCCGTGTCAACTGCTAGGGAGGCATGGCATAGCTCCTGATATCAACCCTCTCTTCCCCTTCTCTCTTCACTCTCACTCAATTCAATTCAATATAAAGGCTTTATTGGAATGGGAAACACATGTAACATTGCCAAAGCAAGTGAACTAGATAACAAACAAAAGTGAAATAAACAATAAAAATTAACAGTAACAATTACACTCACAAAAGTTCGAAAAGAATAACGACTTTTCAAATGTCATATTATCTGAAAACAGTTAAAGTACAAAAGGGAAAATAAATAAACAAAAATATGGGTTGTATTTACAATGGTGTTTGTTGTTGTCATTTTGTTGTCACTTGTTGTAATTTTCTTGTGGCAAACAGGTCACAAATCTTGCTGCTGTGATGGCACACTGTGGTATTTCACCCAATAGATATGGGAGTTTATCAAAATTGGGGTTGTTTATGAATTCTTTGTGGGTCTGTCTAATCTGAGGGAAATATGTGACTCCAATATGGTCATACATTTGGCAGGAGGTTAGGAAGTGCAGCTCAGTTTCACCCTCATTTTGTGGTCAGTGTGCACACAGCCTGTCTTCTCTTGAGAGCCAGGTCTGCCTACGACGGCCTTTCTCAATAGCAAGCCTACGCTCACTGAGTCTGTACATCGTCAAAGCTTTCCTTAATTTTGGGTCAGTCACAGTGGTCAGGTATTCTGCCACTGTGTACTCTCTGTTTAGGGCCAAATAGAATTCTTGTTTGCTCAGTTTTTTTGTTAATTCTTTCCAATGTGTCAAGACTCTGTGGGGTCTGTTTGTGTTTGTGAACGACTCTTTCTCTCTCCTTTAATTTCTCCTTGTCTTTTGGGATCTATATATCTCTTTCTTTTGCTCTTACTCCATTGCTCTTTATCTCTCCCATTCTTTGCCCTATCTCCTTCCCTTTCACCGTTGACTATACATTGTATGTTGCTTGGGGCTATCAGGCCATCTCAGAATGTACAGGAAAGCAATTGTAAATGTCTGTACTGTTACTAAATTCATGTATTTCACCAATTTGTTAAGATGTGCGACAAGGTAACATTATAAGAAATGTAGGTATTGTGTTATGAATACAGGAGCAGAATATAAATGTATAAAGGCATTTATGTACAGAGGGGAAAATACAACTTACGATCTGAGTGGAAGCATTAGAGTGTAAGAATATGACTGCAGTGATGCAACCAAATGAAACCTTTTAACAGAGTGTGTTCAAGTTCCACTAGTGAGTTTCTCAGAGGGCGGGCAACAGTCTCCTGACTGGCTGCTATCTGTTGCATCACAGTGTGTTGAGAGAGTCTCTCTCTCTCTCCCTCTTGCTCTCTCTCTACCTATAGCACAGACTCACTGTGAATCAGGGCAGAATAGAGAGAGAAGAGGGAGTCAAATAGAGAGAGAGGAGAGAGAAAGAAAATAGAGAGAGAGAGGAAGAGAGAAATAGAGATAGGGAGAGGAGGGCCTACAGCAGCGTCTAGATCTTCTGCACAGATCCTGTCAGACCTGGGCCCTGACTGTAAATCTCAGTAAGACAAAAATAATGGTGTCCCAAAAAAGGTCTAGTTGCCAGGACCACAAATACAAATTCCACCTAGACACCGTTGCCCTAGAGCACACAAAAAAACAAAACATACCTCGGCCTAAACATCAGCACCACAGGTAACTTCCACAAAGCTGTGAACGATCTGAGAGACAAGGCAAGAAGGGCCTTCAATGCCATCAAAAGGAAAATAAAATTTGACATACCAATTAGGATCTTGCTAAAAATACTTGAATCATTTATAGACCCCATTGTCCTTTATGGTTGTGAGGTCTGGGGTCTGCTCACCAACCAATAATTCACAAAATGGGACAAACACCAAATTGAGACTCTACAGAAATATCCTCAGTGTACAACGTTAAACGTTAAATTCTACAACCACCTAAAAGGAAGCGATTCCCAAACCTTCCATAACAAAGCTGGTCCTGGGGCTCTGTTCACAAACACAAACAGACCCCATAGAGCCCCAGGACAGAAACACAATTAGACCCAACCAAATCGTGAGAAAACAAAAAGATAATTACTTGACACATTGGAAAGAATTAACAAAAATACTGAGCAAACTAGAATGCTATTTGGCCTTAAACAGAGAGTACACAGTGGCAGAATACCTGACTACTGTGACTGACCCAAAATTAAGGAAAGCTTTGACTATGTACAGACTCAGTGAGCGTAGGCTTGCTATTGAGAAAGGCCGTCGTAGGCAGACCTGGCTCTCAAGAGAAGACAGGCTGTGCGCACACTGCCCACAAAATAAGGTGGAAACTGAGCTGCACTTCCTAACCTCCTGACAAATGTATGACCATATTGGAGTCACATATTTCCCTCAGATTACACAGACCCACAAAGAATTCATAAACAACCCCAATTTTGATAAACTCCCATATCTATTGGGTGAAATACCACAGTGTGCATCACAGCAGCAAGATGTGTGAGCTGTTGCCACAAGAAAATGCCATTATAAATACAACCTTTATTTATTTATTTTCCCAACTATTTTCATATCACTACAACACTGTATATAGACATAAGATGATGTTTGAAATGTCTTTATTTTTTGGGAACTTGTGTGAGTGTAATATTTACTGTTCACTTTCTATTGTTTATTTCACTTTTGTTTATCAATTTCACTTGCTTTGGCAATGAAAACATTTCCCATGCCAATAAAGCCCCTTGAATTGAATTGAATTGAAAGAAGGAGTTAGGGCAGGGGCAGGGGAGGAGGCCATGTTTCTCTAATCACCTTCATGTCCATCCAGACACTTCAAAGAGAGGTAGCAATCATATGATCCACGACATCTGTTGAGAAGAGGAGCACCATTGCCTACAGCTGGTGACTCATGCAGCGACTCAAAGCAGAGGGGAACGAGGGATGAAGAGAGAGAAATGAAGAGGGAGAGAGAGATAGAGTTCTGAGTGTACTCTGAAATTGAGCTAGAATACATTACTGATGCATACATTAAACATAACCATAAAAAATGGAAGCCCTTTGACTCTCTGCGTTTGCAGGGCTATGTTATAATTGAATTTTTAAATATACATTCTGATAAAGGTTGGATTTTTTATTTTAGGGTCGTATATATGTTTTTTGTTGAATAGAGGGAGAGATGAATAAGGCATTACCATAGGGAGCCCCTGCCTGGACCATCTCAGCTCTGGGCTTCAATACATTAGTAGCAGGTTGCAAATAGGCTGAAAATAATACCATTCATCATCATTCAATCAGACATGCATTGTATGTGGAGCTAGGCGCCATGCATGATAAACCAGGCCCTGAGTTTCTGCTGTCCACCACCCCCAGAGTTCTCCTCCGATCACTTTGTGATACACAGCTCACTATGGAGATTAGATGTTCACCATAGTGAGCTGTGTCTAGTCTAGCTTTGTTCCCTCGGAGAACCAATGTTTCACATGGTAAGTCACATGGTCAGTGTGGAAGAATTCTTGGCTCTAATTAGAAAGCCTCAAGTCCATTATAAATGGAACAATAAGAAAGGTACATGACATGCTTAATAAATTAATATTCTCTAAGAATGAGTGAGTCGTCAATCAATCAATCAAATGTATTTTATAAAGCATTTTTACATCAGCAGTTGTCACAAGTGCTTTACAGAAACCCCAAAGAGCAAGCAATGCAGATGAAATAGCACAGTGGCTAGGAAAAACTCCCTAGAAAGGCAGTGTGGATCTATATGCGGCTCATATTTTCCCCTGGGTCCTACTGGTCCTATTGTCTCTTATTTGTTCAACATGATAGAATATGCTAATCATGTCACCAATGTAAAATAAAATTACAAATTCGTTGTGTGAATTCACAAAACTAGCTTTGAAAAAACTCATCGGGAAACCCTTTAAATCACAGTTCACATGGTTATGCCTATAATGATGATTGGATAATGAAATCATACATAATGCATATTCATGTAGCCTTTATGTTGTAAGTGCACCCCCATGTCTTGGATGATAAGATTGTGTACTAAGATAAGAGTGAATACAGTCTTCCTTCTTATCAAGACAAAACAGAGAAATTACCATAATATTATTTAACATATATTTTTTTATATCAAGTCTCGTTTTCATTCGACTGTTAACCAGATTTTCTCGGTCATATCGACTGAAGCTGTGAATCAGGTTCCTCTCTGTGTATGTGTGTGTGTGTGTGTATGTGTGTGCGTGTGTGTGCGTGTGTATCTGCGCGCATGTGTGCTTGCGCGCAAGTGTGTGTGTTAGTGTGTGTGTGTGTGTGTGCATGTGTGTGTGTGTGTGCTTGTGTGTGTGTGTGTGTCAGTCTCTGTCTGTGTTCGGCTGACAGTCTCTATCCCAGCCTTCAGTCCTGAGGGTTCCTTTCTCTTCGTGCCTTTGACAGACGTGTCTGCCTTATTTTCCACCCTCCTCTCCACATGGCACTTTCAAGTCCAAGCCCAAACTCATGATTGGCCACAACAAGCAAACACGGAACGCTTGTTTACTTCCTGCCAACAAGTTAACACTGCCTGCCTCTCATGTAGGAGTATATGGGCTGTGCTGTCTTGTCAAAGAAACGTAAGTAAGTAAACAATCTGCATCTCCTGAATCAGAAGAAGCTCATCCAGCTGGGTGGGCAGGCAATGTTGTGCCGGTATGCTCAATGATGCAGCTTCGGTATGTGACGCACACCGACCCTGTTCTCCCCCTCTCTCCCCATCTCCCCTCTGCCAGACTGAGTCTGGGCTGGGTGAGGAGGGGGAGAGAGGGGGAGAAAGGGTTGGCCACAGCCCAAGAGTGTGTGAATTTAACAAACAACAACAAACCCCTGCCACGTAACATTATTTTAATTGGGGACTGCATGTTTGCTCGCCAGATGAATCTGTGCTATTCGGTTTAGCAACATGCGAAAACAAAACATTCCTCTTTTTCCACTGAGGAGAGAGAGAATGATAGGATTTCTGTGGATTTGACACTGTAACAGCTCCAGCATCCGAGTGGACACGTTGCAGCTCTCCGAGTCAGAGCAGAGAGAGTGTGTGTTGCAATTTATTCCATACATTTGTTCAACGCTCGTGTCTGGTTGCACTGGGTTAGGACGCAGTGACATTCAGCCTGTACTTGTTGTCAGAATGTCTGAGATAGTCAGGGAAAAGTGGGTTCAAATTAACTTGAGGCTAGATGGAATGTACAATTGAGTGTGCCCAAAGCAAAAATAAATAAATGTATTACAACACTGGAAATCTGTAATGCTCGCTTAGATCATGTCAGGCAGCTCATATACAGTTGAAGTCGGAAGTTTACGTACACTTAGATTGGAGTCATTAAAACTTGTTTTTCAACCACTCAACAAATTTCTTGTTAACAGACTATAGTTTTGGCAAGTCAGTTAGGACATCTACTTTGTGCATGACACAAGTCATTTTTCCAACAATTGTTTACAGACAGATTATTTCACTTATAATTCACTGTATCACAATTCCAGTGGGTCAGAAGTTTACAAACACTAAGTTGACTGTGCCTTTAAACAGTTTGGAAAATTCCAGAAAATGATGTCATGGCTTTAGAAGCTTCTGATAAGCTAATTGACAGCATTTGAGTCAATTGGAGATGTACCTGTGGATATATTTAAAGGCCTACCTTCAAACTCAGTGCCTCTTTGCTTGACATCATGGGAAAATCAAAAGAAATCAGCCAAGACCTCCGAAAAAAAATTGTAGACCACAAGTCTGTTTTATCCTTGTGAGCAATTTCCAAACGCCTGAAGGTACCACGTTCATCTGTACAAACAATAGTACGCAAGTATAAACACCATGGGACCACGCAGCAGTCATACCGCTCAGGATGGAGACACGTTCTGTCTCCTAGAGATGAACGTACTTTGGTGCGAAAAGTGAAAATCAATCCCAGAACAACAGCAAAGGACCTTATGAAGTTGCTGGAGGAAACAGGTACAAAAGTATCTATATCCACAGTAAAACGGGCCCTATATCGACATAACCTGAAAGGCCGCTCAGCAAGGAAGAAGCCACTGCTCCAAACCGCCTAAAAAAAACTGACTACGGTTTGCAACTGCACATGGGGACAAGGATCATACTTTTTGGAGAAATGTCCTCTGGTCTGATGAAACAAAAATAGAACTGTTTGGCCATGATGACCATCGTTATGTTTGGAGGAAAAAAGGGGGAGGCTTGCAAGCCAAAGAACACCATCCCAACCGTGAAGCACGGGGGTGGCAGCATCATGTTGTGGGGGTGCTTTGCTGCAAGAGGGACAGGTGCACTTTACCAAATAGATGGCATCATGAGGTAGGAAATTTATGTGAACATATTGAAGCAACATCTCAAGACATCAGTCCGGAAGTTAAAGCTTGGTCGCAAATGGGTCTTCCAAATGGACAATGACCCCAAGCATACTTCCAAAGTTGTGGCAAAATGGCTTAAGGACAACAAAGTCAAGGTATTGGAGTGGCCATCACAAAGCCCTGACCTCAATCCTATAGAAAATTTGTGGGCAGAACTGAAAAAGCATGTGCGAGCAAGGAGGCCTACAAACCTGACTCAGTTACACCAGCTCTGTCGAGAGGAGTGGGCCAAAATTCACCCAACTTATTGTGGGAAGCTTGTGGAAGGCTACCCAAAACGTTTGACCCAAGTTAAACAATTTAAAGGCAATGCTACCAAATACAAATTGAGTCTATGTATACTTCTGACCCACTGGGAATGTGATGAAAGAAATAAAAGCTGAAATAAATAATTATCTCTACTATTATTCTGACATTTCACATTCTTATAATAAAGTGGTGATCCTAACTGACCTAAGTAAGGAAATTTTTACTTGGATTAAATGTCAGGAATTGTGAAAAACCGAGTTTAAATTTATTTGGCTAAGGCGTATGTAAACTTCCGAGTTCAGCTGTATCTTCTTCAGCTATGGTTAATGAGTGTGGGTACGTGTCTTCGTGTGTGCGTGTATGTGTGTGTGTGCGCAACCTGGACTCAGGGGTAGATGAACATAGTAAATGTAAACGCGATAGACTCCAATTAGTATGATATGTTACATTTTGTATAGTATGTATTAATTTGTGGATGTCTATCATCCAGTTCATATAACATATGATATGTACTATTTGCAATTCGCACAATATGTTTCGAATTGTAATTTGTTGTGGCTAACGTTACAGTAGCTAGGTGGCTAACGCTAACATTAGCTAAGTGGCTAATGCTAATGTTAGCTAAATGGCTAACGTTAGCTAGGCTAGGAATTAGTGTTATGGGTTAAGGTTAGGGTGAAGGTTAGGGTTAAGGTTAAGGTTAGGAGTTAGGCTAAATAGTTATTTAGGGTTAGGGGAAGGATTAGCTAACATGCTAAGTAGAAGTAGTTGAAAAGTTGATAATTAGCTAAAATGCTCAAATTGTCCGTGATGAGATTCAAACACGCAACCTTTGGGTTGCTAGACGTTCACATTATCCACCCACCAACCCCGAACAGCCACCCTACTTTTGTTTTTCCCTGAAGTAACCTTCTGTCTTAAGTAACCATTTAAAAAAAAATATTTCACCTTTATTTACCATACCAAACTTAACATATGTTTACTATGTTATGTCTAGTCTAAGTGGTGTGCACTTGCATTTGTGTGTTTGTGTTTGTGTGTGTGTGTTTGTGTGTGTGTGAAAGAGAGAGTGCTTCTCATCTACTGATACACCTCTCAGGACAATGACAAATGAAACAGATGATACGTCTGTAGGAGACACTCTACCACAGAAATTGAGAAAATATCGACAATTGTGACCAATGGGATTTGACCACAGTGAAATTCCATGTTTTTTCTATTGTACTCATAACGTGTCACGGTAATATTATAAAGTTGATATTAATGTGCCATATCAGAATAAAAAATATGAATATAAAGGAGAGCATCCATAAACAGTAGGTTGTGCTTCCTCTATTAACACATTATAAAAGGCTAATTTAGCATGGTTGTGTTAAAGATAATTTACGAAGCTTTAAATTAAACTCTCGGGCATCCAGGGACAAAGATCTGCGAAACTGCCTGCGAAACAGTTATGTTCAGCTACAGAGCAGCACATTACCCCAAATCGGCGGAAAAACAGCTGAGAAAAATCTTGCCCCAATTTCAAAGGAACTTCAATCAGGATACATTTCTATGCTTGATGAATTATTGAGCAACAGCCTGAACGGCCTTGAGCAAGAGCACTTTTAAGTGATGGGCTTTTGAATAAAACACTGTTTGGCCCACAGATCTAAACTGAGTCTACTCAGAGTTTTCAGTAAAGGAATAGAATACCGTTGCTTATGTATTAACAACCTGCTCTTCAATAATGTGTGGATGTTGAGTGAATTCTCTTTCATTTCCATCCCTCTATCTCTCTCTTCCTCTCTTTTGCTCTGGTCTCTCGCTCTTCTCACTCTGTGGTCTCTATTTAGCCTCTCTCTATCTCTCTTCCTCTCTCTCGCACTCTCAAATCAATTTCAATTTCAATTTAAGGGGCTTTATTGGCATGGGAAACTTATGGGAAACATCTTTCTATCTTTCTCTCTCCCTCTCTTTCCCTCCCTCCCCCTCTCCCTCTCTCTCTCTCTCCCGGTGGTCCGTCTGATATGGAGAACACGATGGACAAAGAGATGATTCACCCCGTGTTAATCTCTGCCTGAAAAAACATCACAGCCCCGTGAATGCAGCACAGCTCTTCTGAAAGGCACTTTCCACCAAACTACCATGTCTACGTTTAAGTATATGTTTCAAGGAGGCGAAACGTAGTCCAAATTATATTGTTCTGGCAGTGAGGCTGAGATTGTTTGTTACATCAAAGCTGGGCCCGAGAGACTGATAAACAGCTTCTATCTCCAGGCCATCAAAATGTTAAAATGCCACCACTAGCCGGCTTCCGCCCAGTACCCTCCCCTGAACCTAGTCACTGTTACTAGCCGGCTACCACCTGGTACTCTGCCCTGAACCTAGTCACTGTTACTAGCCGGCTACTACCTGGTACTCTACCCTGAACCTAGTCACTGTTACTAGCCGCCTACCACCTGGTACTCTACCCTGAACCTAGTCACTGTTACTAGCCGGCTACCACCTGGTACTCTACCCTGAACCTAGTCACTGTTACTAGCCCCCTACCACCTGGTACTCTGCCCTGAACCTAGTCACTGTTACTAGCCGCCTACCACCTGGTACTCTGCCCTGAACCTAGTCACTGTTACTAGCCGCCTACCACCTGGTACTCTACCCTGAACCTAGTCACTGTTACTAGCCGGCTACCACCTGGTACTCTACCCTGAACCTAGTCACTGTTACTAGCCGGCTACCACCTGGTACTCTACCCTGAACCTAGTCACTGTTACTAGCCGGCTACCACCTGGTACTCTACCCTGAACCTAGTCACTGTTACTAGCCGGCTACCACCTGGTACTCTACCCTGAACCTAGTCACTGTTACTAGCCGGCTACCACCTGGTACTCTGCCCTGAACCTAGTCACTGTTACTAGCCGGCTACTACCTGGTACTCTACCCTGAACCTAGTCACTGTTACTAGCCGGCTACCACCTGGTACTCTACCCTGAACCTAGTCACTGTTACTAGCCGGCTACCACCTGGTACTCTACCCTGAACCTAGTCACTGTTACTAGCCGCCTACCACCTGGTACTCTACCCTGAACCTTAGAGAGTGCTGACCTACGTACATAGTCACTTTAATTATGCTTTCATACTGTTTTGCCCACTTTATATGTATATACTGTAATCTAGTCATGGCTCATCCTATATAACTACTGCTGTACACATCTTTTCTATTCATATTCTGTCCATACTCTCTATACACACCATTATACAGTTGAAGTCGTAAGTTTACATACACTTAGGTTGGAGTCATTAAAACTCGTTTTTCAACCACTCCACAAATTTCTTGTTAACAGACTATAGTTTTGGCAAGTCGGTTAGAACATCTACTTTGTGCATGACAGAAGTAATTTTTCCAACAATTGTTTACAGACAGATTATTTGACTTATAATTCACTGTATCACAATTCCAGTGGGTCAGAAGTTTACAAACACTAAGTTGACTGTGCCTTTAAACAGCTTGGAAAATTCAAGGCCTACCTTCAAAACGCAGTGCCTCTTTGGAGGCATAAGCTACAGACAACGAACACAATTGAATTTTATTGATGGCAATTTGAATGCACAGAGATACCGTGACGAAATCCTGAGGCCCATTGTCGTACCATTCCTCTGCCGCCATCACCACATGCTTCAGCATGATAATGCACAGATCCATGTCGCAAGGATCTGTACACAAGTCCTGGAAGCTGAAAATGTCCAAGTTCTTCCATGGCCTGCATACTCACCAGACATGTCACCCATTGAGCATGTTTGGGATGCTCTGTATTGACTTGTACGACAGCGTGTTCCAGTTCCCGCCAATATCCAGCAACTTCACACAGCCATTGAAGAGGAGTGGGACAACATTCCACAGGCCACAATCAACAGCCTGATCAACTCTATGCAAATTATATATGTCGCGCTGCATGAGGTAAATGGTGGTCACACCAGACACTGGTTTTCTGATCCACGCCCCTAGCTTTTTTTAAGGTATCTGTGACCAACAGATGCATATCTGTATTCCAGTCATGTGAAATCCATAGATTAGGGCCTAATGATTTTATTTTAATTGACTGATTTCCTTGTAGGAACTGTAACTCAGTAAAATCTTTGAAATTGTTGCATGTTGAATTTATGTTTTTATTATGTGTATATACACTACCAGTAAAAGGTTTGGACACACCTACTCATTCAAGGGTTTTTCTTTATTTTTTACTACATTCTACATTGTAGAATAATAGTGAAGACATCAAAACTATGAAATAACACATATGGAATCATGTAGTAACCAGAAAAGTGTTCAACAAATCAAAATATAATTTAGATTTGAGATTCTTCAAAGTAGCCACCCTTTGCCTTGATGACAGCTTTGCACACTCTTGGCATTCTCTCAACCAGTTTCACCTGGAATGCTTTTACAACAGTCTTGACGGAGTTCCCATGTATGCTTGTTGGCTGCTTTTCCTTCACTCTGTGGTCCAACTCATGCCAAAACATCTCGATTTGGTTGAGGTCGGGTGATTGTGGAGGACAGGTCATCTGATGCAGCACTCCATCACTCTACTTCTTGGTCAAATAGCCCTTACACAGCCTGGAGGTGTGTTGGGTCATTGTCCTGTTGAAAAACAAATGATAGTCCCACTGAGCGCAAACCAGATGAGATGGTGTATCGCTGCAGAATGTTGTGGTAGCCATGCTGGTTAAGTGTGCCTTGAATTCTAACTAAATCACTGACAGTGTCACCAGCAAAGCGCCCCCACACCATCACACCTCCTCCTCATGCATTAATGTCTTCACTATTATTCTGCAATGTAGAAAATAGTAAAAATAAAGAATGAGTAGGTGTGTCCAAACTTTTGACTGGTACTGTAAACAGTATATTCCGGAGTCTGACATTGCTCATTCTTAATTTCTTGCTTTTTACTGTTTGGATTATCTGCTTATTGTTTAGTATTGCTAGGTATTATTACTGCACTATTGGAGCTAGAAACACAAGCATTTCGCTGCACCTGCGATAACTGTAAATATGTGTACGCAACCAATAAACCTTTTTTTAAATTTGACATGGAAAGTTTCCACATCAATCACGGCTACAAAGTGAGAGTTAGTTCCTGGGCTCTATGCTGGACTAAATTACTTATTTACTTTGATTGAATATATCCATTTATTATTGAATATCACAGAGCTACAGCTACAGATGGACTCTCTCCTCAATAGTTTACACCCAGTCCATGCACAATTGACTGTGGCAGATGCAAAAGCTTCCCATTGGTTTCACAGTGCCCCCCCCCCACACACACACACACACACAGTGTCTGTTCATAAATGAATTATCACTAGCTATGTGATTTTTTGTTGCATTTAGATAGTTTGGATAGAAAATAGATGTGACGATTGCCTGCTAGGATGCATTTCCATTTAACTATCTTCTGTCGGACATAGTGACGTCACACCCCCCCAAAAAAATCTCACAAAAAAACAACAGCGTTGAATAAAAATGTAGTGGTTGAAGTGTTTCAATTACCCATTTAGTCAAATTGAGCATTAAGAAATAGACTGTATGCCTTCCCACCTATCTTTTTCATGTCTCAGGTATAGCCTGTGAAAGCCAGCATGTATAGACTGCAATCATTTACTAATATTTGTCATATTTGAATAATTATCATGTGCCGACATATTGCCACGGTCCGTGCCATGGTGAAACTTGCGCTCCTATAAATCTGAAATAATTGGACGGTGAAACTTGCCAGCCAACCAGAAAAGCAAGGCGAAGCAATTCAGGCATTCTTTAAGGTCAGGACAATCCTGGTCCAGCAATGAAACATTCTTTCTATTGTTGAAAAAATTGATATTGCAAGAAGTAGGCTTTTACAATGAATGTGGATTGGAGCTTTATAGTTATGTGGTGACATCACGTGCCCTGTGGACCTTCAAAATTATTCCGCAATCATCATTTATTCGAAAAACACAGTTTCCATCATAATTTGTCACAATATAGAAAGTTTGACAAAAGAAAAATCCACTCCTGGCAAACGGATAAAAATGTTGTCGATCATTTCTCCTATATCTGCCGTTTCCATTACACATGTTGTAATGATTTTTTTGTTGTTGCAATATTGCTTTTGTCTAATAAACCTGGGTCAAGGAAACCTGCCTATTGAGTGATCCACAGGGCACCGTCTGAGAGGTCGTTACATGAGATGATGATGTCACCGCTGACTTACAGGAAATGCGGGGCAGGAAACGGAACTGGATAGGCTTGCTGTATGGCCGCGTCCCAAATGGCACTCTATTCCCTATTTAGTGCACTACTTTTGATCAGGGCCCATGGCTTGACAAGGGCTCTGGTCAGAAGTAGTGCCCTATATAGGAAATAGGGTGTGATTTGGGACATACACTATTTCCCTGAGACAAATGAGATCCCAGATACCTAAGAGGAAACTACTAATGATCTGTGTTCAATATTTCTTTCTCTTTTTCTGGTCCAAGGTTCTATTTTCAGGGATACAGGGGACAACATTAGATGAAGACACACTAAATCCCTGTAAGGCCAAGCAAATTAGTTTATGTGATGTTTAAATTGTGGGTTATGGATTGTGTAGTGCACAGTGTTGGGGAAGCTACTCTGAAAATATATTTTGGCAAGCTACCAATTACTTCACACTGGAAGAAGTTAAGCGACACTAAAGCTACCGTTAAGCAAAATATTGTTACATTGAAAAAGTAGTTCACTAATGTCATGACGTCGCCTGCTTGGGTATTGCAAACCCCATCCCCCTCTCCCTGCCTTTCCCTTTCCTCCTTCAACCCATGCTGTGATCACAGAGAGACGTCGTAAATTCCTGAGAATCTCCTCATGGCCAAAACAGTATTAGGAGAGAGGGTAAACTTTCAGGACAAAGGAATTTTCTCCCACCTCACAGAACTTGAGGTACGAACATATTTCATGTTCCTGCAAAAGTATAAAAGATCGGTGGAGAGTCCAGCTATTAACATGCCCATTGGCCACCACGTGGGAAACTCATGAGAGACTGTGGGACTACATTACCATACCGCTGTTTATATAATAACCTCAGATATGAGGTTTACATCTGTTTGTTGTATAAAATGAATGAGTGAGTATGATACTGTTTGTATAATTGTATAATATGATTTTGGACTGTTCAATTAAGAAAAATACAAATCCCTTTTTGATTTGAACTAAACCCGAGGACCCGCCCCTGAGCCAGTTGGGTCAGACATCCAAGGACAGCCCCTTCCTGCTATCTGAATAAAAGTCAACTCTGAGAAATTACCATGAGACCATGTTTTCTCTCCATGGGGAGAACTAAGGTTAAGTACCATTGCTGAATCTTTAACCATACCACGTGGTTAAACTCTTAGACTAATAAGAACAAGTTTTGATATTGACTACTAGTCTGCAGCTAGGAATTCGGTATCATTGAACGCGAAGAAAGACAACCGCCGAAACATCCATTCTATAACGAATGTCACTGAACTATCCACAATAACCGAGACAGAAGGAACTCCAACAGAAACTAACTTCACTCCAACAGAAACTAACTTCTCTCCAACGATCAAAACGACACACACCGAGCGTAACTATATATATATTGATTGCAATTGTTCCCGAATGAGTGAGCGTTCATGTGTAAGGATTAGCATGTCAATTGTTATAAAGAGTATGCTCTGTAGTGACTTCTGAATCGACCCCCCATTCTCCCTTTTGTCTAACAGCCGCCATGCCGGTTCAGCCCACTAGGGCATATTTCTCCCATCATTTCATGTAACTGTTTTTAAGTTTGTTTGTTTGTTTATGCATTTCTGTGAATTAATTAGTTAGTAATAAATAAATGATTTAAGACAATTGATGTATGGATGACTCATAGTGAAGACTGGGTTCGTGCAGATAATCAACAATTTACGACGTTTGGAATGAGACTAACGTGAGGTAAAAATAAATAAATCATTAATCAGAAGACTATTGATCAGATATGAAAATATCTGAAAGGTTATATTGGGAAATTATAACTTTGTAATCTAATAACTTTCCCTGGTGCCCTCGAATTCATAGTTAATTAGTTACGTTATTACTCAAGTGATCGCGTAATCCCTAATTACAGGAATCTTTGATAAAAACTATAAGTCTTCAATTTAACGATAGCAAAGACACGACACTAAATACAAAATGATTATAGGTAAATCTGAAATGGCATAGGCTACAAATTGCAAGACAGATCACTTTGGGGTCATATGTTAACTCAATGTAATTTAGCCTATTAAACACAAAAAACAATGTTTAAAGTGAGAATTAGGCAGGTCTGATGCAAAAAAAGAAAGGAAATTATTGCCTTCTTCACCCATATTTAATTACATTTTTTGCCCCAAAAATACTAGTCTGTAGTTCCAGTAGTTAGCTACACCGCTAAATGGCAAAAAGTAAATAACTACCGAAAAAATAACACTGTTAGTCTACACCTGTTGTTTACGAAGCACATGACAAATAAAATTTGATTTGGAAACTACCCCCAAGCTACTGCAAAAAGTAGTTCAATTACTAGTTGGATAACTGAAAATGTATTAGAGGATCAGTCTCCTGTTTTAGCAATGATCTAAATAACCTGTGAAGGCTTCAATAGCAGATAAAGCAGATACCTGGCCAATATGGTCATGGATACCAATATCATGGGGTTTGTAGGCAAGAAATGCTTGTGTGTGTGTGTGTGTGTGTGTGTGTGCGTGCGTGTGCGTGCATATGATAACGGCTCCGGAGGGGATGGCTGTCGTTTTATGGGCTCTTAACCAACTGTGCTATTTTGTTTGTTTTGAATTGGAAGAATAATTTTTCTTTAATGAGTCGGACGAGAGGGATTTACTCCAGACACCCAAACAGGCCCTCATCCCCGTCATTCGCAGGAGAAAGAGACGGAGGTTTCAAGGAAGGAGATCAGGGTGCATTGTGAAGATACGGCGAAGAGTGGCTAATCTGCCTTTGAAATCATTACTATTGGCCAACTTACAATCGCTGGATAATAAAGTAGACAAACTAAAAGCATGTATAGCCTACCAACGGGACATCATATAAAGATGGCGCCGACAGAGATGGTCGCCTCGCTTCGAGTCCTTAGGAAACTATGCAGTATTTTGTTTTTTATGTATTATTTCTTACATCGTTAGCCCAGAAAATCTTAAGTGTTGTTACATACAGCCGGGAAGAACTATGGGATATAAGAGCGACGTCAACTTACTAACATTACGACCAGGAATACGACTTTTCCGAAGCGGATCCTTTGTTCGGACCACCACCCAGGACAGTGGGTCTAATCCCAGAAGCCGACCCAAAACAACGTCATTGCAGAAGAGGCAGAGAGAGCGGCCTCCTGGTCATGCACACCACCCACCGTTTCAGAGTATACTGTAAGCTTCTGACTTAAGCTGTATATACTCCCTCAAGCAGACACCACGATGGACCTCCAGGAACTTCACTGGACTTTGTAAACTGGAAACCATAAATCTTGAGGCTGCATTGATTGTAGCTGAGGATTTTAACAAAGCAAATTTGAGAACAAGGCTATCTAAATTCTGTCAGCATATTGATTGCAGCACTCGTGCGAGCAATACACTCGATCACTGCTACTCTAACTTCCGTGATGCATACAAGGCCCTCCCTTACCCTCCCTTCGGCAAATCCGACCACGACTTCATCTTGCTCCTACCGTCTTATAGGCAGAAACTCAAACAGGATGTACCCGTGACTAGAACCATTCAATACTGGTCTGACCAATCGGAATATACGCTTCAAGATTGTTTTGATCACATGGACTGTGAAATGTTCCCGGGTAGCCTCAGAGAATAACATCGATCTGTACGCTGACTCGGTGAGTGAGTTTATAAGGAAGTGCATTGGAGATGTTATACCCATTGTGTCTAACCAGAAACCGTGGCTGGATGGCGGCATTAGCGCAAAATTGAAAGCGCGATTTAACATTTAACGCATTTAACCTTAGAAAGAGGACTGGGAATTTGGACGAAAATTAACAGCGTAGTTATTCCCTCCGCAAGGCAATCAAACAAGCAAAATGTTGGTATAGGGACAAAATGGAGTCACAATTCAACGGCTCAGACACGAGACGTATGTGGCAGGGTCTACAGAGTGTCACAGACTACAAAAAGAAAACCAAACGAGACGGACACCGACGTCTCGTTTCCAGACAAACTAAACACCTTCTTTGCCCGCTTTGAGGATAATACAGTGCCACCGTCATGGCCCGCTAACAAGGACTGTGGTCCCCCCCTCTCCTTCTCCGTGGCCGACGTGAGTAAGACCTTTAAACGTGTTCAGAGCATGCTCAGACCAGCTGGCTGGTGTGTTTACGGACATATTCAATAGCTCCCTATCCCATTCTGCTGTCCCCACATGCTTCAAGATGGCCACCATTGTTCCTGTACCCAAGAAGGCAAAGATAACTGCACTAAATGACTACCGCCCCATAGCACTCACTTCTGTCATCATGAAGTACTTAGAGACTAGTCAAGGATCATATCACCACCACATTACCTGCCACCCTAGACCCACTTCAGTTTGCATACCGCCCCAACAGGTCCACAGACGATGCAATCGTCATCACACTGCACACAGCCCTATCCCATCTGGACAAGAGGAATACCTATGTAAGAATGCTGTTCATTGACTACAGCTCAGCATTTAACACCATAGTACCCTCCAAACTCATCATTAAGCATGAGGCCCTGGGTCTCAACCCTACCCTGTGCAATTGGGTCCTGGACTTCCTGACGGGCCACCCCCGGGTGGTGAAGGTAGGAAACAACATCTCTACTTCGCTGATCCTCAAGACTGGGGCCCCACAAGGGTGCGTGCTCAGCCCCCTCCTGTACTCCCTGTTCACCCATGACTGTGTGGCCATGCACACCTCCAACTCAATCATCAAGTTTTCAGACGATTACCAACAATGACGAGACAGCCTACAGAGAGGAGGTGAGGGCACTCGGAGTGTGGTGTCAGGAAAACAACCTCTCACTCAACGTCAACAAAACAAAGGAGATGATCATGGACTTCAGGAAACACCCCCCTATCCACATCGAAGGACAGTAGTGGAAAAGGTGGAAAGTTTTAAGTTCCTTGGCGTACACATCACAGACAAACTGAAATGGTCCACCCACACAGACAGTGTGGTGAACAAGGTGCAACAGCGTCTCTTCAACTTTAGGAGACCTAAGACATTTGGCTTGTCACCTAAAGCCTTGACAAACTTTTACAGATGCACAATCGAGAGCATCCTTTAGGGCTGTATCACCGCCTGGTACGGCAACTGCACCGCCCTCAACCGCAAGGCTCTCCAGAGGGTGGTGCGGTCTGCACAACACATCACCAGGGGCAAACTACCTGCCCTCCTCGACACCTACAGCACCCGATGTCACAGAAAGGCCAAAAAGATCATCAAGTACAACAACCACCCGAGCCACTGCCTGTTCACCCCACTACCATCCAGAAGGCGAGGTCAGTACAGGTGCATCAAAGCTGGGACCGAGTGACTGAAAAACAGCTTCTATCTCAAGGCCATCAGACTGCTAAACAGCAATCACTAATTCAGAGAGGCTGCTGCCTACATAGAGACTCACTGGCCACTTAAATAAAGGGATCACTAGTCACTTTAAACAATCCCACTTTAATAATGTTTACATATCTTACATTACTCATCTCATATGTATACACTGTACCTTATACCATCTATTGCACCTTGCCTATGCCGCTCGGCCATCGCTCATCCATATATTTATATGTACATATTCTTATTCCATCCCTTTAGATTTGTGTGTATTAAGTAGTTGTTGGGGAATTGTTAGATTACTTGTTAGATATTACTGCACTGTCAGAACTAGAAGCACAAGCATTCCGCTACTTGCAATAACATCTGCTAACCATCTGTATGTGACCAATAACATTTTATTTTATTTGATTTAAAAACGGTCATATCTTATGTTTCACCGAGTTGTGGCTGAACGACGACATGAATAACATACAGCTGGCGGGTTATACACTGTATCGGCAGGATTGAACAGCAGCCTCTGGTAAGACAAGGGGTGGCGGTCTATGTATATTTATAAACAACAGCTGGTGCACGATATCTAAGGAAGTCTCAAGGTTTTGCTCGCCTGAGTTAGAGTATCTCATGATAAGCTGTAGACCACACTATCTACCTAGAGATTTTTCATCTACATTCTTCATAGCTGTCTGTTTACCACCACAAACCGATGCTGGCACTAAGACTGCATTCGATGAGCTGTATACGGCCATAAGCTAACAGGAAAACGCTCATCCAGAGGCGGCGCTCCTAGTGGCCGGGGACTTTAATGCAGTGAAAGTTAAATCCGTTTTACCTAATTTCTACCATGTCACATCTGCAACAAGAGGGAAACAACTCTAGACCACCTTTACTCCCTAAACAAAGACGCGTACAAAGCTCTCCCACGCCCTCCATTTGGCAAATCTGACCATAATTTTATCCTCCTGATTCCTGCATACAAGCAAAAATTAAAGCAGGAATCACCAGTGACTTGATCAATAAAAAAGTGGCCAGATGAAGCAGATGCTAAGCTACAGGACTGTTTTGCTAGCACAGACTGGAATATGTTCCGGGATTCTTCCGATGGCATTGAAGAGCACACCAGTCAATGGCTTCATCAATAAGTGCGTCGATCATGTCGTCCCCACAGTGACTGTACGTACATACCCCAAACAGAAGCCATGGATTACAGTCAACATCCGCACTGAGCTAAAGGGTAGAGCTGCCGCTTTCAAGGAGCGGGACTCTAACCCGGAAGCTTATAAGAAATCCCGCTATGCCCTCCGGCGAACTATCAAACAGGCAAAGAGTCAATACAGGACTAAGATCAAATCGTACTACACCGGCTCCGACGCTCGTCAGATGTGGCATGGCTTGCAAACTATTACAGACTACAAAGGGAAGCACAGCCGAGAGCTGCCCAGTGACACAAGCCTACCAGACAAGCTAAATTACTTCTATGCTCGCTTTGAGGCAAGTAACACTGAAATATGCATGAGAACATCAGCTGTTCCGGACGACTGTGTGATCACGCTCTCCTCAGCCGATGTGAGTAAGACCTTTAAACAGGTCAACCTTCACAAGGCCGCAGGGCCAGATGGATTACCAGGATGTGTACTCCGAGCATGTGCTGACCAACTGGCAACTGTCTTTACTGACATTTTCAACCTCTCCCTGTCTGAGTCTGTAATACAAACATGTTTCAAGCAGACCACCATAGTCCTTGTGCCCAAGAACACTGAGGTAACCTGCGTCTGTAGCCATGAAGTACTTTGAAAGGCTGGTCATGGCTCACATCAACACCATTATCCCAGAAACCCTAGACTCAATCCAATTTGCACACCGCTCCAACAGATCCACAGATTATGCAATCTCTATTGCACTCCACACTGCCCTTTCACACCTGGACAAAAGGAACACCTATGTGATTCTTGACTAGTGCCCTCAAACTTCATCACTAAGCTAAGGACTCTGTGCCTAAATAAATCCCTCTGCAACTGGATCCTGGACTTCCTGACGGGCCGCCACCAGGTTGTAAGGGTAGGTAACAACACATCCGCCACACTGATCCTCAACACGGGTGCCCCTCAGGCCCCTCAGTCCCCTCCTGTACTCCCTGTTCACGCATAACTGCATGGCCAGGCACGACTCCAACACCATTATTCATTTTCCGATGACACAACAGTGGTAGGCGTGATCACCGACAACAACGAGACCGCCTATAGGAATGAGGTCAGAGACCTGACTGTGTGGTGCAAGGACAACAACCTCTCCCTCAATGTGATAAAGACAAAGGAGATGATTGTGGACTACAGGAAAATGGAGGACTGAGCATGCCCCCATTCTCATCGACGGGGCTGTAGTGGAGCAGGTTGAGAGCTTCAAGTTCCTTGGCGTCCACATCACCAACAAACTAACATGGTCCAAGCACACCAAGACAGTTGTGAAGAGGGTACGACAAAACCTATTCCCCCTCAGGAGACTGAATAGATGTGGTATGGGTCCTCAGAACATCAAAAGGTTCTATAGCTGCACCGTTGAGAGCATCCTGACCCATTGCATCACTGACTGATATGGCAACTGCTCAGCCTCCGACCGCAAGGCACTACAGAGGGTAGTGTGTACGGCCCAGTACATCATTGGCTTGGGGCTTGGGGCCAAGCTTCCTGCCATCCAGGACCTCTACACCAGGCGGTATCAGAGGAAGGCCCTAAAAATTGACAAAGACTCCAGCCACCCTAGTCATAGACTGTTCTCTCTTTACCGGTACCACCTGTATATAGCCTCGCTATTGTTATTTTACTGCTGTTCTTTAATTATTTGTTACTTTTATTTCATATTTTTTGGGGCTATTTTCCTTAAGACTGCATTGGGATAGGGAGCAGCAATTTCCCTTTTGGATGAATAGCGTGCCCAGAGTGAACTGCCTCCTACTCAGTCCCAGATGCTAATATATGCATAGTATTATTAGTATTGGATAGCAAACACTCTGAAGTTTCTAAAACTGTTTGAATTATGTCTGTGAGTATAACAGAACTCATATGGCAGGCAAAAACCTGAGAAAAAATCCAAACAGGAAGTGGGAAATCTGAGGTTTGTAGTTTTTGAACTCAGACCCTATCGAATTCACAGTGGGATATGGGTTATGTTGCACTTCCTAAGGCTTCCATAGATGTCAACCGTCTTTAGAATGTTGTTTCAGGCTTCTCATGTGAAGGGGGGCCGGATGAGAGCTGTTTGACTCAGGGGTCTGCCAGCAGCCTCGTTCTCAGTCATGTGCATTTCACATAAGAGGTATCTCTCGTTCCATTGCTTTTCTACAGACAATGGAATTTTCCGGTTGGAACATTACTGAACATTTAGGATAAAAACATCCTAAAGATTGATTCTTGATTAAGTATGCTCTCTCTAATTCTCTCGTTCTCTCTTTCTCTCTGAGAACCTGAGCCCTAGGACCATACGTCAGGACTACCGGGCATGATGACACCTTGCTGTCCCCAGTCCGCCTGGCCTTGCTGCTATTCCAGTTTCAACTGTTCTGCCTGCGGTTACGGAACCCCTACCTGTCCCAGACCTGCTGTTTTCAACTCTTAATGATCGGCTATGAAAAGCCAACTGAGATTTATTCCTGATTATTATTTGACCATGCTTGTCATTTATGAACATTTTGAAAATCTTGGCTCTCTCTAATTTTCTCCTTCTCTCTTTCTTTCTCTCGGAGGACCTGAGCCCTAGGACCATACGTCGGGACTACCGGCCGTGGTGACTCCTTGCTGTCCCCAGTCCGCCTGGCCTTGCTGCTATTCCAGTTTCAACTGTTCTGCCTGCGGTTATGGAACCCCTACCTGTCCCAGACCTGCTGTTTTCAACTCTTAATGATCGGCTATGAAAAGCCAACTGAGATTTATTCCTGATTATTATTTGACCATGCTTGTCATTTATGAACATTTTGAAAATCTTGGCTCTCTCTAATTTTC
The DNA here is from genome assembly GCF_045679555.1 of Salvelinus alpinus. Classification (NCBI taxonomy): domain Eukaryota; kingdom Metazoa; phylum Chordata; class Actinopteri; order Salmoniformes; family Salmonidae; genus Salvelinus; species Salvelinus alpinus. The sequence continues at coordinate 25,001,592 of NC_092104.1, forward strand.
TCCTTCTCTCTTTCTTTCTCTCGGAGGACCTGGGCCCTAGGACCATGCGTCGGGACTGCCGCCCGTGGTGACTCCTTACTGTCCCCAGTCCGCCTGGCCTTGCTGCTATTCCAGTTTCAGCTGTTCTGCCTGCGGTTATGGAACCGCCACCTGTCCCAGACCTGTTGTTTTTCAACTCTTGATGATCGGCTATGAAAAGCCAACTGAAAATTATTCATGATTATTATTTGACCATGCTTGTCACTTATGAACATTTTTGAACATCTTGGCATAGTTCTGTTATAATCTCCACCCGGCACAGCCAGAAGAGGACTGGCCACCCCTCATAGCCTGGTTCCTCTCTAGGTTTCTTCCTAGGTTTTGGCCTTTCTAGGGAGTTTTTCCTAGCCACCGTGCTTCTACACCTGCATTACTAGCTGTTTGGGGTTTTAGGCTGGGTGTCTGTACAGCACTTCGAGATATTAGCTGATGTACGAAGGGCTATATAAAATAAAATTGATTGATTGATTGATTGATTCTATACTTAGTTTGACAAGTTTCTTCGACCTGTAATATAACTTTTTGAACTTTTCATCCGACTGGACCTGAACGCGCTTTTGGATTTGTTTACCAAACGCCCTAACAAAAGAAGCTATTTTGACATAAATGGACATAAATGATGGACATTATCGAACAAAACCAACATTTATTGTAGAACTGCGATTCCTGGGAGTGCATTCTGATGAAGATCATCAAAGGTAAGTGAATATTTATAATGCTATTTCAGACTAATGTTGACGGCGCAACATGGCGGATATTTATTTTGGCTGAATTGGGCTCTGAGCGCCCTTCTCAGACTATGCTTTTTCCGTAAAGTGTTTTTGAAATCTGACACAGCGGTTGCATTAAGGAGAAGTGTATGTAAAGTTCCATGCATAACACTTGAATTTTCATCAACATTTATAATTAATATTTCTGTGAACTCATGTGGCTCTCTGCAAAATCATAGCATGTTTTTGAACTACTGAACATAACACACTAATGTAAAATGAGATTTTTGGATATAAATATGCACTTTATCGAACAAAACATACATGTATTGTGTAACATGAAGTACTATGAGTGTCATCTGATGAAGATCATCAAAGGTTAGTGATTCATTTTATCTCTATTTGTGCTTTTTGTGACTCCTCTCTTTGGCGGGAAAAATGGCTGGGTTTTTCTGTGACTTGATGGTGACCTAACATAATCGTTTGTGGAGCTTTCGCTGTAAAGCATTTTTGAAATCAGACACTGTGGCTGAATTAGCGTGAATTTTCTCTTTAAAATGGTGCCTAATACTTGCATGTTTGAGAAATTTGATTTATGAGATTTCTGTTGATTTGTATTTGGCGCCCTGCAATTTCATTGGCTGTTGGCGAGGGGAACCCCAGTCCTAGACAGGTTAAGGGCTTGTAGGTAAGCATTTCACCTACACCTGTTGTATTCGGCGCATGTGACAAATTCAATTTGATTTGATTTGATTAGTATGTGTATTTGTGTGCATATACTGTATAGGCATATGTGTATGTACAGTGGGGAGAACAAGTATTTGATACACTGCCGATTTTGCAGGTTTTCCTACTTACAAAGCATGTAGAGGTCTGTAATTTTTATCATAGGTACACTTCAACTGTGAGAGACGGAATCTAAAACAAAAATCCAGAAAATCACATTGTATGATTTTTAAATAATTAATTTGCATTTTATTGCATGACATAAGTATTTGATCACCTACCAACCAGTAAGAATTCCAGCTCTCACAGACCTGTTAGTTTTTGTTTAAGAAGCCCTCCTGTTCTCCACTCATTACCTGTATTAACTGCACCTGTTTGAACTCGTTACCTGTATAAAATACACCTGTCCACACACTCAATCAAACAGACTCCAACCTCTCCACAATGGCCAAGACCAGAGAGCTGTGTAAGGACATCAGGGATAAAATTGTAGACCTGCACAAGGCTGGGATGGGCTACAGGACAATAGGCAAGCAGCTTGGTGAGAAGGAAACAACTGTTGGCGCAATTATTAGAAAATGGAAGAAGTTCAAGATGACGGTCAATCACCCTCGGTCTGGGGCTCCATGCAAGATTTCACCTCGTGGGGCATCAATGATCATGAGGAAGGTGAGGGATCAGCCCAGAACTACACGGCAGGACCTGGTCAATGACCTGAAGAGAGCTGGGACCACAGTCTCAAAGAAAACCATTAGTAACACACTACGCCGTCATGGATTAAAATCCTGCAGCGCACGCAAGGTCCCCCTGCTTAAGCCAGTGCATGTCCAGGCCTGTCTGAAGTTTGCCAATGACCATCTGGATGATCCAGAGGAGGAATGGGAGAAGGTCATGTGGTCTGATGAGACAAAAATAGAGCTTTTTGGTCTAACTCCACTCGCCGTGTTTGGAGGAAGAAGAAGTATGAGTACAACCCCAAGAACACCATCCCAACCGTGAAGCATGGAGGTGGAAACATCATTCTTTGGGGATGCTTTTCTGCAAAGGGGACAGGACGACTGCACCGTATTGAGGGGAGGATGGATGGGGCCATGTATCGCGAGATCTTGGCCAACAACCTCCTTCCCTCAGTAAGAGCATTGAAGATGGGTCGTGGCTGGGTCTTCCAGCATGACAACGACACGAAGCACACAGCCATGGCAACTAAGGAGTGGCTCCGTAAGAAGCATCTCAAGGTCCTGGAGTGGCCTAGCCAGTCTCCAGACCTGAACCCAATAGAAAATCTTTGGAGGGAGCTGAAACTCCGTATTGCCCAGCGACAGCCCCGAAACCTGAAGGATCTGGAGAAGATCTGTAGGGAGGAGTGGGCCAAAATCCCTGCTGCAGTGTGTGCAAACCTAGTCAAGAACTACAGGAAACGTATGATCTCTGTAATTGCAAACAAAGGTTTCTGTACCAAATATTAAGTTCTGCTTTTCTGATGTATCAAATACTTATGTCATGCAATAAAATGCAAATTAATTACTTAAAAATCATACAATGTGATTTTCTGGATTTTTGTTTTAGATTCCGTCTCTCATAGTTGAAGTGTACCTATGATAAAAATTACAGACCTCTACATGCTTTGTAAGTAGGAAAACCTGCAAAATCGGCAGTGTATCAAATACTTGTTCTCCCCACTGTATATGTGTGTGAGTGAGGTGTTATCAGAGCAGAAACGCAACACTTCCTCCAAGAGAATTCCTGGAAGGGAGCAAAGGCTCGCACAAAGACAGGAAGGTAGATTGTGACGGACAGAGAAGGAGAGGCAGCCGGAGAGTGGGAGGGAGGGAAGGACGCCCAAGAGTAGTGTGATGCGTTGCAGAGTGGGTCACAGTGCGTGGCTCAGAACCGGTCACAGAAACCCACAGCCACGGCCCTCCCTGGGTGGCAAACACTGCCTCTCCTCTACCAATCAGTTTAGTTGTTACTGGCTGTTCAGGCCTGAAGTGTCCAGGGTTACGGGTTAACCTGGCAGATAGATCCAAACAAAACTCGGCAGTGGTGTAGTGGAGGGTATATGCAGGTATACGCCGTATACCCACTTAATTTTTGGTGGGCATTGCGTATACTCAGTTCTTAATTGCCACGATGAGTATCATAGAAGTATAGTGGAGGTATACTGATGGAACAGATCAGAATGTTTAGCTTAAAATGTTGATAAACTATTATTTTGTCACATTTTAGGCACAGCAATGTAGGCCTAACAGCAAATGTTCCAAAATGCAATTAGCAGGAAAACAATGCTCTAAGATACGCACCGCACATGTGAGCTGTGCGGTGCGGTGGAGATATCCATTATAAATTTAGAAAGAGGGAAATCTAAAGATGCAACAACTATCATGGGTTGCTAATATGACTAGGATAAGGCCTTTGGCTGCTAGACAATGAAAGAAAGTTGAAAGAAAACCAATGAAACAGGAGAACGCACATGAGGAAGTAGCATCCACAAATTAATGGTGGGATTTTGGCTATAGGTTACTTTGCAGTGGTGGAAAAAGTACCCAATTGTCAAACTTCAGTAAAAATAAAGATTTCTTAATAGGAAATTACTTAAGTAAAGGTGAAAGTCACCCAGTAAAATACTGCTTGTGTTTAAGTCTAAATGTATTTGGTTTTAAATATACTTAAGTATCAAAAGTATAAGTAATTCAAAATTCCTTATATCAACCAACCAGACGGCACCATTTAATATATATATATATATATATATTACGGAAAACCAGATTCACACCAACACTCAGACATAATTTGCAAAGTATTAGTGTTTCGTGAGTCTGCCAGATCAGAGGCAGTAGGGATGACCAGGGATGTTCTCTTGATAAGTGCGTGAATTGGAAAATGTTCCTGTTCTGCTAAGCATTCAAAATAGAATGAGTACTTTTGAGTGTCAGGGGAAAATGTACGGAGTAAAAAGCAAATGATTTGCTTTAGGAATGCAGTGAGGTAAAAGTAAAAGTTAAAATATAAATAGTAAAGCACAGGTACTTCAGTAGTTCACACCACTGAAAGTATGAAAGTATTTGGTTTTAAATATACTTAAGTATCAAAAGTAAATGTAAGTTCTAAAATTATACTTAAGTATGAAAAGTTACAGAATAAATAATTTAAAAGGAACAGGAAAAAATATAGCGATGCTAATGATAGGCCTAACCGTCTTCTGGTAGATGGAAAGGCTTTCCCAAAAACCTTCTCAGTTTAATCAATCAATCAAATGTATTTATATAGCCCTTCGTACATCAGCTGATACCTCAAAGTGCTGTACAGAAACCCAGCCTAAAACCCCAAACAGCAAGCAATGCAGGTGTAGAAGCACGGTTAAATGTTAACTAGCTACAAAGTAGTCTATACCAACCTGGTAGAATGATATTATGACTATTTGCATCAATCCAGTGGCCATTTTATTTGTAAACTCCATATCAAGTGCTCCAGAACCCAGCTAACCAAACAACAGTGCTAGGTGCCTGTGCACTTGAATTAAAGGGTAACTACATTTAAAAAAATCTACATTTCTTAGATTTTTCCCAGATCTCAAAAGTGTTATTATGATGTGATTTAAGCATTGTTATGGACTTAGAACATCCAATTTTGTTGTTTTTCTATAAAAAAGTGTGACTTTGCATTTTATTTAGAAAAATCAGAAACCTGGGAATTTCTAACTCGGTTGACAGCCTCATTTATCTGTTTCAATTAGCCTGTTTGCACAGTACAGCTTGGGTTGGCCTGACTGTAAAAGACCAATATTGGATTTATCATTTTAGGTCATTCAGATTGTATGTCACTGTTTCTCCTAGAAATTTTCACACAGGGTGCCTTTCCATTTGTCAGGTGGGCCATTTGGCAATTTTGTTTAGCAAAATTAGAATATACCCACTTCTCCAGGCACCTTTACACCGCTGAAGCCAGGTGTTCCACCCTGCCTCGCCTCTGAACTTCACCATTTTGTTTTGTCATCTCCTGTCACTGCAGGAGATCTCATTGTATTTCATGTTCTGTGTGAGAAGAACACATCCAGCAGAACAATGACATATTTATCAACAGTCTGCAGTTAACGGACCAAATAATGGAAACACTTCACTAAATGAGGGATATGAAGTATATTTAAAGCAGGTGTTTCCATCCAGGTGTGGTTTCTGAGTTAATTAAGCAATTAACATCTCATGCTTAGGATCATATATAAAAATGCCCAGTTGACCATTATTTTGCCTACCATGGCTAGAAGAAGAGATCCCAGTGACTTTGAAAGTAAGGAGCATAGGGGGTTTAAAGTGTGTGTGTCTGTCAGTCACCAGATCTCAACCCAATCAAACACTTATGGGAGAGTTTTCCACCACCATCAACAAAACACCAAATAGAGTTCCAGACACTTGTAGAATCTATGCCAAGGTGCATTGAAGCTGTTCTGGCGGCTCGTGGTGGACAAACACCTTAAGACACCTTTATGTTTGTGTTTCCTTTATTTTGGCTATGTCCTGTACATCACTAGGAATTAGAAATGAACAAGGAGTTGTGCTTTATGTGCTTTCTTCTCACAACACTGAAAAGTATTTGAAGAAACTCCAATCTCTAGCAGGACGACAAAGGTCGAAGGTCTAAATCACAGACAACTAGTTTAATAAGAGGAGGAGCAGAAGGAGGTGGAAGAGCAGAAGGAGGATAAGGAGGAATAGGAGGAGGTGGAAGAGAGGGTGAAGGAAGAGGAATAGGAGAAGAAGGGAGGAGGAGATGGAACGGGAGTGAAACGTAGGAGGTTAGGAGTGAGTCTGTGTCGAGCCAACAGCATCAGTGTGAATTATCTCAGAAGGACTTGACCTTTTCCTGCAGCGCTCCTCCAAACTTCACTTCATCGTCAGTCAGGTGGAGAGGCCTGACAGTGTGACCTATAGAGAGGGTTTTTCATCCTGTTGTATGGAGTGAAAAACAAACAGATGAAGTGGAAACTCTGGCCCGGATAGATCTAGGTCACTGACACACACGCTGTTTTCCAATGAAAAAGAAAGGGGCTTACCCCAGCCAAATACCATCTCAATAATACTCCCATGACACAACACTGAGAGAGAGACAGAGAAAGAGGACTGTTGTCCGTTTGGAACAGCTGGGGCGGGATGCCTGTTAATGGGCGTCAGGGTTAAATCCCATGTTTGGGTTGGTGCCGCCACAGCACCCATGACCGAGACCATTTCCCAGGCCTGTTACCCTGGCCACAGGCAGCCCCAAACAGCGGTGAGCATCAGCCTGATGAGCAGCGATAGCGATTAGTGACGTCTGAAGCCAAACAGCCATGGCCATGAGGCCCTGCCGTGCAGAGAAAGGGTGAGACGGAGCCACAGAGAGAGAGAAAGGGGGAGAGAGAGTGAGAGCAAGCGAGAGAGAGAGAGAGAGAGAGAAAGTGAGAGAGGGAGAGAGAGAAGGAGGGAGATGGAGAGAGATAAAGAGAAAGAGGGAGAGAGAGGGAAAGAGGGAGAGCAGGAGAGAGAGAAAAAGGAAGAGGGAGAGAGAGGAAGAAGAAAAGATGGAGAGAGGCATAGAGAGAAAGAGGGAGGGAGAAAGAGGGGAAAAGGGGGAGAGAGATCAGCTATGATGTAGGGAGCATGTGCAGGAAGAGAGGTGTCAGATTAATTCATTTTAATGACTTTGTTTTGGAGTACTCCATCTTACCCAGTCATTCACATTTCACGTTGAAAAAGTTGCACATTTCTTCCCCAGAGAGCTGAAAGTCGAGGTGTGTGTGTGTGTGTGTGTGTGTGTGTGTGTGTGTGTGTGTGTGTGTGTGTGTGTGTGTGTGTGTGTGTGTGTGTGTGTGTGTGTGTGTGTGTGTGTGTGTGTGTGTGTGTGTGTGTGTGTGTGTGTGTGTGTGTGAATACAATACAAAAAAATGTTACCATCCAAGAACAGGTAAAGAATACAAAATCCTAAGCTTCATTAATTGTAGCACCACAAATGTCATACACATGCTAAAATGCATCTGCAGGGCTGTTTATATTGGTCAAACTAAACAAGCATTGAAACTCCACATTGCAGAATATTAAGCTGCCATTCTTAATAAAAACAAACTGTGCGATTGCATACCATTGCATAGAAGCCAACCATGACTCATTCCACTTTCACATGCTAGTCGGAACTAGGAAATGCAGAAGTTTCCGACTTGCTGATTCGTTGAACACTACACGTGCATAACTACAACCAGTTAGCAAGTCGAACATTTCCGAGTTTCCCGACTAGCACGTGAATGCAGCATCACCAGAGCTGCATCACCCAAAATGGCGACAGGAGTATTTTTCAAATCAAATGTACTGGGCCGTACGCACTACCCTCTGTAGCGCCTTGGGGTCGGAGGCGTGTGGTTATGGGCGTGTGGTTGTTTCAAAATGAAAGTAGTGGGCGTGTGGAAAGGAGTGGGTGTGTCGAAAGGAAAGTTGTGTGCATGTGGAAAGGAGTGGGTGTGTCGAAAGGAAAGTTGTGTGCATGTGGAAAGGAGTGCGTGTGTCAAATGGAAAGTTGTGGGCATGTGGAAAGGAGTGGGTGTGTCAAAAGGAAAGTTGTGGACGTGTGGAAAGGAGTGGGTGTGTCGAAAGGAAAGTTGATGGCGTGTGGAAAGGAGTGGGTGTGTCAAAAGGAAAGTTGTGGGCGTGTGGAAATGAGTGGGTGTGTCAAAAGGAAAGTTGTGGGGTGTGGAAAGGAGTGGGTGTGTCGAAAGGAAAGTTATGGGCGTGTGGAAAGGAGTGGGTGTGTCGAAAGGAAAGTTGTGGGCGTGTGGAAAGGAGTGGGTGTGTCAAAAGGAAAGTTGTGGACGTGTGGAAAGGAGTGGGTGTGTCGAAAGGAAAGTTGTGGGCGTGTGGAAAGGAGTGGGTGTGTCAAAAGGAAAGTTGTGGGCGTGTGGAAATGAGTGGGTGTGTCAAAAGGAAAGTTGTGGGGTGTGGAAAGGAGTGGGTGTGTCAAAAGGAAAGTTTTGGGCGTGTGGAAAGGAGTGGGTGTGTCAAAAGGAAAGTTGTGGGCGTGTGGAAAGGAGTGGGTGTGTCAAAGGGAAAGTTGTGGGCGTGTGGAAAGGAGTGGGTGTGTCGAAAGGAAAGTGGTGGGCGTGTGGAAAGGAGTGGGTGTGTCAAAAGCGCTCTGCTATAGGTTAGGTTTTGATTGAGCAGTGTTTTATTTTTACCACACAACTTCCATTTTCCAAGAAAAATAATTGTACACTTTCAGTTATAAAACTGACGATTGTTTATTTTTGATTAAAAGTATTGATGATGGGTGTACTTCATGCGTTGTATGCGTGTGCAGCTGTCACCCTGATACTGGCTACTAGGTAGCTGCTTCCCACGCCGTCGCCAGACAGTAATGCTTGTTAATCAGGAGTGAAGGGCACTGTGTCCCGTTGTTGTTGAGGGCATGTTGTTCATGCCCTCCTCATTGCGTAGTAGACTGTATGTATACATTAAGGTGACATCGATATGGTTATCAACATGAACTATTTCTTGTGTAGGCTGCTATCCTACCTCAAATAAAATCACGTGAGAGAAAGAAGTGCCCGTTATCTACCGCCTGCGACATGACCTTGATTACAGAGTAGGAAGCACTTCAAGTCTCCAGACACATCATTCAACACCCAGTGCACTGGTCGTTTTCCTGCAGTCTAATCAGCCACGCAAAACGTTCTTGAATGGCAACAAATCTGCCCAGTTAGCTGATTATTTTTTCACACACCCACTCCTTTCGACACACCCACTCACCCAGACTCTTGTTGCCATATTGGGCTGCAGTTACCCATACTTGCAACACCTTCCTCCCTGCGCATTGTAGCCATAGAACACATCCACATGTCACCAAGAGGAAGTAACATCTTACATAGACTAAAACAAAGAGAGGCTCTCTGGTAGTACTCCTTAGACACTGTGGATCCTGAGGGGCTAAACAATGATTTTTCACTGTCTTCGTTTCTATAATGTTGTTGTCTTGGGGTCTCTGTGTCTCTGGATTTACATAGACCCAAATATCATGTATGTATATTTTTACTTGGCTTATTGATTAACGAGACACATCATTTATCTATAATTACTGTTATTTTGTATTATAATCTGCCATTTACCTTGAGACATTTTAGCATTATTATTTTCTTACATTGTTGTGTCTCAATGAGCCACTAGGCTATAAATAGGAGCTAAGTGCAATGGTCAGGTCACACGGAGGAGACAACAGCTTGACTTCAAAACGTCAGTCACCTGTTCGCATCCTGTACAATGGATTAAAGTGAGCTAAAATAAATACATCTAAGGGCATTAGTCCTTTTGGAAGTTTTTCTTGGTAAGCCCTTCTCATGATTTTTGTCATTGTTGTTGGCACCCATCCTGTCCTTTGTTGGTTGAAGCGTGAAGGACACCTGAACTCTTTCCTATTACCTCTGCTAGTGGGACTTTGTCTGTCTGCGAAAATAACAACATAATGGAAGCCAATGAGAAGAAGATGGTGGTGCAGTTTGAGCCTAAGTATCGGGCAGTAACACAACAAGACTATGAGGCCCAATCTCCCTTTAATGTGTTTGTCTTTGTAACGACCTGTTTCCGTATGCTGTCAGTGTTTAATGGTGTTAATATTTTAGCCCTCCCTGACGGCTCTTTAGATAGCCTCCTGATTTGTGTCTGGGTCTGGAGTTTTTCTCCTTTTCTCTCTGCTTTGCCGTGGGGGCTATCAGTGTCCCCTTCACTCTATCGCTTTGCTGTGGGGGCTATCAGTGTCCCCTTCACTCTATCGCTTTGCCGTGGGGGCTATCAGTGTCCCCTTCACTCTATCGCTTTGCTGTGGGGGCTATCAGTGTCCCCTTCACTCTATCGCTTTGCCGTGGGGGCTATCAGTGTCCCCTTCACTCTATCGCTTTGTTGTGGGGGCTATCAGTGTCCCCTTCACTCTATCGCTTTGCTGTGGGGGCTATCAGTGTCCCCTTCACTCTATCGCTTTGCTGTGGGGGCTATCAGTGTCCCCTTCACTCTATCGCTTTGCCGTGGGGACTATCAGTGTCCCCTTCTCTCTATCGGTTTACCTTGGGGGCTATCAGTGTCCCCTTCACTCTATCGGTTTGCCTTGGGGGCTATCAGTGTCCCCTTCTCTCTATCGGTTTACCTTGAAGGCTATCAGTGTCCCCTTCTCTCTGTCGCTTTACCGAGAGGGCTATCAGTGTCCCCTTCTCTCTATCGGGTTACCTTGGAGGCTATCAGTGTCCCCTTCTCTCTATCGGTTTACCTTGGGGGCTATCAGTGTCCCCTTCACTCTATCGGTTTACCTTGGGGGCTATCAGTGTCCCCTTCTCTCTATCGGTTTACCTTGAAGGCTATCAGTGTCCCCTTCTCTCTGTCGCTTTACCGAGAGGGCTATCAGTGTCCCCTTCTCTCTATCGGTTTACCTTGGGGGCTATCAGTGTCCCCTTCACTCTATCGGTTTACCTTGGGGGCTATCAGTGTCCCCTTCTCTCTATCGGTTTGCCTTGGGGGCTATCAGTGTCCCCTTCTCTCTATCGGTTTACCTTGGGGGCTATCAGTGTCCCCTTCACTCTATCGGTTTACCTTGGGGGCTATCAGTGTCCCCTTCTCTCTATCGGTTTGCCTTGGGGGCTATCAGTGTCCCCTTCTCTCTATCGGTTTGCCTTGGGGGCTATCAGTGTCCCCTTCTCTCTATCGGTTTACCTTGGGGGCTATCAGTGTCCCCTTCTCTCTATCGGTTTACCTTGGGGGCTATCAGTGTCCCCTTCTCTCTATCGGTTTACCTTGGGGGCTATCAGTGTCCCCTTCTCTCTATCGGTTTACCTTGGGGGCTATCAGTGTTCTTTGCGCTTTGCGCTTCCTCACTCTGTTTTCTGTCTGTTCCTCTTTTCTCCACAATCTCCCTCTCTGTATCCATCTCCTCACCCTATCTCTCTCTTCCTGCCTGCCTGAGTCTTTGGGGTATAACTGAGTGTATCTTTCCTGCTTTCTTACTTCCTGCCTGCCTGAGTCTTTGGGGTATAACTGAGTGTATTTTTCCTGTTCTCTCTCTTCCTGCCTGCAGATTTCTTTTATCACTGTTTTATGTCCAGAGAGTGTGCCATCCCGCGTAGAGAGAGAAATAGGGAGATGGGCGGGGCGGGGGGGGCAGTGTTTATCTTCATTTACTCTTTATCCCTCCCCTCTTTTTTCTACCCTCTCGCCTGTTCTCCCTGTATTGGCCTCCTATTGCTATAACTCATGCATGCTCCCCATTTGCTGCTAGACATGAATCTTGCTATCTTGTATCACTACTGGCCAAAACTTCCGGCAACTTTTATCACATTCAATTTGAAAAGCCATGATTGGCTTAGCCAGCTAAACCCATTGGAAGACATTTATACATTTACGGTGTCAGCTTTTCTCTCCTTCTTTGGACCCCCTTAATTATCTCCTTCACTCAGAGAGGACCATTGTAACAAATGCATAATTCAAAGTAGTTTTAATGACATGATTAAAAAGTCATTTCACATTCCCTCTCTAATCCCCTAACTTCCTTTCTCTCTCTCTCCCCCTCAGTATCTCTCCATCTCTCTGTTTTTCTCTCTCTCCTGCCATCTCTCCATTGTAACAGCCAGAGAAAATTTTTAATTTGTCTTTTATGAAGACTAACTCTTAATAAGCTTACTCCCTCTTGTTTTCCTATTCTCTGCTTCGCTTTGATCTTTTACAGCGTGTCAGATAATGTGTTGTTCTGTATCTTCGCTGCTTGTTTTTGAATGAATCTAAAGCTGTGTGTAACGGTCCTCTGGGAGGGGTAGTAATAGATATGGGTGGTGAGGTAGGTGATCTGTGGCGAGGCTGGGATTGTGACGTTGTAATAGGTTAGTTAGAGTCAGGCCTTCAGGACCTGGTGTTGGACAAACCTGACAAGTTCATGTAAAGGGATCATTTTTCTGGCTATAAAAATACTCAGTGTCTCCTAAACCTCTATCTCAGAGCCAACCTGTGGTCTGTCAGTGGTTGTGTGTGAGAGGGAGAGAAAGAGAGAGAAAAGAGATTGATGGACCCATGAGGACAGTAGCTATTAGAGAACTGGCAGCTCCATTCAATCCATTAATAAGAAAAAGACGTTGTTGAAGTTTTCCCCTGTTTACCCTGGATATTCCCTGTTTTTTCTCCACAATGTGTGTAAGCCATCTACCATTACCTAGAGAACAGGCTAGAATAATAAGCCTGGCACACTGTGTAATATCCTGACTCATCACAGTGATACTGAATGTGTGTCAGTCAGGGAGAAACCAAAAGGGCCCACTATGGGCACAAAGGTGATTGGGAGAAAGTGTATAAGACAGAGGCATGGGGATTGTATGTATGAGGAAAGGGTTGGGAGGTCCTCTGTGTGTGTAAAGGTGAACAGTAGGTGTTTGTTTTGTTTGGGTGTGAGTGTGTGTGTGTGTGTGTGTGTGTGTGTGTGTGTGTGTGTGTGTGTGTGTGTGTGTGTGTGTGTGTGTGTGTGTGTGTGTGTGTGTGTGTGTGTGTGTGTGTGTGTGTGTGTGTGTGTGTGTATGTGCACACACATGTTGGTGTGTGTGTGTGTGTTTGTGAGTGTGTATGCGCACGTGTGTGTGTGTGTGTGTGTGTGTGTGTGTGTGTGTGTGTGTGTGTGTGTGTGTGTGTGTGTGTGTGTGTGTGTGTGTGTGTGTGTGTGTGTGTGTGTGTGTGTGTGTGTGTGTGTGTGTGTGTGTGCGTGTCTATGTCTGAGATGACTGGGTCCTGTTGCTGTGCTTCCAGCCAGCCATACAGTCTACTCTTGTCACTCTGGGGATTGATTCATTTTGTATACAGTACATGAAGTGTGCAGAAGGCTGAGGACAGACAGTATTATAGTCCCCTATGTGAGGCTATGTGAGGAGAGTGGGCTGGATGGGGAACTGATTTGGTTCCAGTCTTCAGCTTTTATGTAAAAACCATTGCTACTTCCAATCTAAAGCAAACACACACACGGCTGCAGACACCACACACAAACCACACACAAACCACACACAAACCACACACAAACCACACACAAACCACACACAAACCACACACAAACCACACACAAACCACACACAAACCACACACAAACCACACACAAACCACACACAAACCACACAAAAACCACACACAAACCACACACAAACCACACAAAAACACAGACCTAAGACACGATCAAACCCGTCACATATGATGCTTCCAGAGAGAGCGAAAATTAGGGAAAGAAACAGTACACTTGTCAAGCAAAACTTTATCTCTGAACAAAAAGATCCATGTGTCAAAACCGTGGAAGTGACTGGTGTCAAGGCAGCAGCTACTCTTCCTGGGGTCCGGCAGTTATACAATTTTAAAACATTGCAATACATTCATAACAGATTTCACAACACCCTAAGTATGTGCCCTCAGGCCCCTACTCCACTACCACATATCTACGACACTAATCCATGTGTACGTGTGTGTATAGTGCGTATGTTTTCATGTGTGTGTGTGTATGCATGTGTCTGTGCCTATGTTTGTGTTGCTTCACAGTCCCCGCTGTTCCATAAGGTGTATTTTTATAAAAAAAATTAAATCTAATTTTACTGCTTGCATCAGTTACTTGATGTGGAATAGAGTTTCATGTAGTCATGTCTCTATGTAGTACTGTGCGGCTCCCATAGTCTGTTCTGAACTTGGGGACCGTGAAGAGACCTCTGGTGACATGCATGGGTGTCTGTGTGCTAGTAGTCTAAACAGACAGCTGGGTGCTTTCAACATGTCGATACCTCTCACATATACAAGTAGGGATGAAGTCAATCTCTCCTTTCAGCCAGGAGAGATTGACATGCATATTATTAATGTTAGCTCTCTGTTTACATCCGAGGGCCAGCCGTGCTGCCCTGTTCTGAGCCAATTGAAATTTCCTAAGTCCCTCATTGTGGCATCTGACCACACGACTGAACAGTAGTCTATTTCTTGAACTACATTGTTGGTTAAGGGCTTGTAAGTAAGCATTTCACTGTAAGATCTACCAACACTTGTTGTATTCAGCGCATGTGACAAATAAAATTTGGCCAGGTGCGACAAAACTAGAGCCTGTCGGACCTGCATTGTATATAGTACTGTTAATAAGGTAGAGTAACGCTTTATTATGGACAGACTTCAACCCATCTTAGCTACTGTTGTATCAATATGTTTTGATCATGACAGTACTGTATATCATGTTGTAATAACAGATGAAGTTTCCAGATGAATCAACTTAAGTTTAGATGTAAAAGGTACGTAAGGTATAGAGATAATAGTGATTACCATGTAATGTATGTAGTCTCTTCTGTTACCCTCCATAAAAGACACACACACACTGGAAGCACTTACGCATAAAATACCATCATTATCATTCATCATTCAGGACTGCATCTCCTCTTCACCTTTCAGACACTCCCCTCCTCCCCCTCTCCTCTCAGTGTCTGAAACACCTGCACACAAACACAGACTCATAATGGATCACATATCCCCACTGTTAGTGGAGGGAGGGAGGGGATGTTGGAGGGATGGAAATGAATAGATTTGGTTACACGCAACCTGAGAACTCTGTGGGAGAGAGAGAGAGAGAAGGCAGAGAGAGAAGGCAGAGAGAGAGAGAGCGTTACATCGTTATATACATTGTTACAACACTGTATATAGACATATTATGACATTTGAAATGTCTTTATTTTTTTGGAACTTCTGTGAGTGATGTTATCTGTTCATTTTTATTGTTTACTTCATTTTTGTTTATTATCTACTTCACTTGCTTTGGCAATGATAACATATGTTTCCCATGCCAATAGAGGCCTTTAATTTAATTTAATTGAGAGCAGACCGACAGAGAGAGAGAGAGAGAGAGAGAGAGAGAGAGAGAGAGAGAGAGAGAGAGAGAGAGAGAGAGAGAGAGAGAGAGAGAGAGAGAGAGAGAGAGAGAGAGGAGAAAGAGAGAGAGAGAGAGAGAGAGAGAGAGAGAGAGAGAGAGAGAGAGAGAGAGAGAGAGAGAGAGAGAGGTAGAAGGAGACAGAGGGGAGAAAGAGAGAAGATAAATAAATACAGTATTTAGAAAGAAGACTTTGAGAGCAGGAAGAGATAGAGAGAATGAAAACAAGACAGAGGGGAAAAAAGCAAAAGGAAGCCAAGCCGAACAGGAAATAATTCAGCTTCATCATTAGTGAGTTTGATCTCTGACCTATCGACATCCCCATCCATCCCAGAATAATTCCCTCACATCGATCCAATGACCTGCAGAGCCACTGCCTTTGTTGTTATCAACTGGTGGGTGGTGCACATATTACTAATGTGTCTCTCAAGATATCTTAGGGTAGGATAGCTTGGGTAAGACTTGAACTCTTCACAAATGAGCTTGGGGTTTTGGGTATGCTTCAAATTGTAGCAACAGCTCTATCTCCTATGAGGCCTTCTAACGCAGATTCATCTGATTACACTGGAGCTTCCACACACACACACACACACACACACACACACACACACACACACACACACACACACACACACACACACACACACACACACACACACACACACACACACACACACACACACACACACACACACACACACACACACCCCCACACACACACACACACACACACACACACACACACACACACACACACACACACACACACACCCACACACACCCACACACCCACACACACCCACACACCCACACACCCACACACCCACACACACACACACACACACACACACACACACACACACACACACACACACACACACACACACACACACACACACACACTGCCGCCTGGTGTGTGTGTGTGTGTGTGTGTGTGTGTGTGTGTGTGTGTGTGTGTGTGTGTGTGTGTGTGTGTGTGTGTGTGTGTGTGTGTGTGTGTGTGTGTGTGTGTGTGTGTGTGTGTGTGTGTGTGCTATAGCACCCTAACACAATCTAATCAGTCGTCCAATCAGTGCTTGCTCTGCTCATGTTCTATCCCGCAGGCCTGGAAACCGGGATAAAGTCTGAATAACAAATATATATATAAAAAAACAGGTTGCTTCTGAATTTGATCTTATACCAGATGCAGTTTGTCAGGGCCAATGGCAATGGGAGGATCAGAGAGAGCTGTTAACTGCCAGCTCCCTTGAGCCATAGTAGTCATAGTGATGAGAGAGAGGTGGACACAGGGTCCTGGGGACTCTAATCTGGTTGGACGGCTGGTACAAAAACACAATTACCAAAGCAGGGAGGCAAGGTACTCCCTACTGCCCTCAATAAACTGACCAGCTGTATGGTGAGAAGGGCTGGAGCTAACAGAGCATTTAGATAAAAGACATATGCATCAGCATGCACAGAGCACACTTACACACACACACACACACACACACACACACACACACACACACACACACACACACACACACACACACACACACACACACACACACACACACACACACACACACACACACACACACACACACACACACACACACACACACACACACACACACACACACACACAATGAAAGCCGAAAGGGGAACTAATGTAATCTGGGGGAAAAAGGAATAACAATGAAATGCATAAATAGTTGTGTAAGAAGAGGAGTGATACAGAGGACTGGATTTGTCTTTCAGGGAAGTTCTGTTTATACTATGTTCCATCTGTATCATGTTACGTTTCAGTGCTACTCTGATCCATGGGGTCTCAGCCAACAGAGAGAAAGAGAGGGGTAGGATGCGAGAGAGGGGCTGAGGGAGGGAATACGAGGTCACAAAATATATACTTCACCCCTATCCAGAAACTAGTTTTTCAAGAAAACCCGAACAATAGAAGATAGAAAAAAAAGGATTGAGACAGGCCATATGGGGATTGATAGCACAGTAAAGGAGAGACATATTGAAAGAGGAAGGTGAGAAGCTCCCAGTTCAATCTCAGGGGATCCCTCCGTTGGCGTGGTATCAAAGCACTTCAAAATTGAGAAAGTGAATTGAGAGCGAGTGGGGGAGCAATAGAGAGAGAGAGGGAGAGAGAGAAGGATAGAGGGAGAGGCCACAGAGGGAGAGAGAGAAGGATAGAGGGAGAGGCCACAGAGGGAGAGAGAGAAGGATAGAGGGAGAGGCCACAGAGGGAGAGAGAGAAGGATAGAGGGAGAGGCCACAGAGGGAGAGAGAGAACGATAGAGGGAGAGACCACAGAGGGAGAGAGAGAAGGATAGAGGGAGAGACCACAGAGGGAGAGAGAGAAGGATAGAGGGAGAGGCCACAGAGGGAGAGAGAGAAGGATAGAGGGAGAGGCCACAGAGGGAGAGAGAGAAGGATAGAGGGAGAGACCACAGAGGGAGAGAGAGAAGGATAGAGGGAGAGACCACAGAGGGAGAGAGAGAAGGATAGAGGGAGAGGCCACAGAGGGAGAGAGAGAACGATAGAGGGAGAGACCACAGAGGGAGAGAGAGAAGGATAGAGGGAGAGACCACAGAGGGAGAGAGAGAAGGATAGAGGGAGAGGCCACAGAGGGAGAGAGAGAAGGATAGAGGGAGAGGCCACAGAGGGAGAGAGAGAACGATAGAGGGAGAGACCACAGAGGGAGAGAGAGAAGGATAGAGGGAGAGGCCACAGAGGGAGAGAGAGAATGATAGAGGGAGAGGCCACAGAGGGAGAGAGAGAACGATAGAGGGAGAGACCACAGAGGGAGAGAGAGAAGGATAGAGGGAGAGACCACAGAGGGAGAGAGAGAAGGATAGAGGGAGAGACCACAGAGGGAGAGAGAGAAGGATAGAGGGAGAGACCACAGAGGGAGAGAGAGAAGGATAGAGGGAGAGACCACAGAGGGAGAGAGAGAAGGATAGAGGGAGAGACCACAGAGGGAGAGAGAGAAGGATAGAGGGAGAGGCCACAGAGGGAGAGAGAGAAGGATAGAGGGAGAGACCACAGATGGAGAGAGGTGAGGTTCCCCATGGATGAGCTTTGCATTTGAATTTGAAATTGGAGAACGAGTGGCAGGTCACTCCACAGCACTGCTGCTAATACTGCTATCTCAGCTCGCCTCGGAGTGAATGTTCTCTCCTCTCTTCTTCCCTTCCCCCTCTCCTCTCAGTCTGAGCAGTGCAGATGGTGCAGTATTAGCCTGCAGATATTAAGAAACCCAAGAGATTGAGCATGTGAGAATGTTCTCTGTCAAGGCATTATTCATACACATGCATTCAAACAACAGAGCCGTCTTCAAAACCTCTCTATTACAGTGCACATCTCACATTTAGATTATCATGTACACACACACAAACAACAGAGTACACACACACACAAACATGTGCATACACACACACACACACACACCAGACCTGGGTTCAAATACCTGTGTATTTGAGAATCTGGTATTTAAAATACTTTTTTCGTGTTCATCTTTGTATTTTCAAATACACAGCCCAAAACACTTTTATTTGAGCATTTGAATGGGTATTTGTAAAAACCAAATAGTCGACCAAATTGTATTTAAATTGTATTTTGTATTTAATATGTTTTCAAATATTTATTTCAAATACCATTTTTAAATACCTGTCGAAAATTTATGGAAGTGTATTTGAGTCAGTGTATGACAATTTTCTTCCTGTAAAAAAATACATTAAAATGTTCAAGTACTTCTCTTTTCAAATTAAGTATATCTGAATACTTACTTTGAATGTATGTCTTCACTATTATTCCACATTGTAGAATAATAGTGAAGACATCAAAACTATGAAATAACACATATGGAATCATGTTGTAACCAAAAAAGTGTTCAACATATCAAAAAATATTTTAGATTTGAGATTCTTCAAAGTAGCCACCCTTTGCCTTGATGACAGCTTTGCACACTTTAGGTGTATGAGGAGGTGTATCCAAACTTTTGATTGGTACTGTATGTGAAAGTAATTGAGATATTTTAAATAGTATTTCAACCCAGGTCTGGCACACACACATGCACGCACGGCCGCTCACACACACACACACACACACACACACACACACACACACACACACACACACACACACACACACACACACACACACACACACACACACACACACACACACACACACACACACACACACACACACACACACACACACACACACACACACACTCAGGGGAAAATAGTATTGTGCCTCTGCAAACAACCTGCAATGATGTCTAGGATGTCATTGATTTTCTGCATTGGTTGAGCTGTGTGTTGCTGGGGCTATCAGGAGCCACGGAAAGGGCTTTACCGTGCAGAATACTAATATGCTAATTTCTGGATAAAAGGAAATGTTTTTCTTCACTGAGCACTGCTCCCTTACACAGTTTAGTCCCATTGAATTGAGACTGACTGGCCGATGAATAAAGGACAGCTAATTGACACGCCAGCTCAGCTTTGACTGGCACTCTTGTTTCTGGCAAACCACCCAACAGGGTCGAGAGAGGGAGTGGACAGAGAGAGAGAGAGAAAGTAGCTAGGGAGAGAGCAAGATAGTGGACCACCAGAGAGAGAGAGGAAGGGATGTGCTGATGGTTTAGCAAAGCCTCTCTGTTACATTGATTATCTGATAGGCCGGAAGAGAAGAGGGCAGCGGAGGAGGAGAGCAGGAGAGAAGGAGATGGGAGAAAAGGAGGGAAAACAGGAGGGAAAAGAGGTGGGAAAAGAGGTGGGAGAAGAGGAGGGAGAAGAGGAGGAGGATGAAGAAGAGGAGGGAGTAGAGGAGAGGAGAATGGAGAAGAGGAGAGGAGGAGGCAGAAGAGGAGAGGAGCAGGGAGGAAGAGAGAGGATGGAGAAGAGGAGGGAGAAGAGGAGGGAAGAGAGGTGGGAGAAGAGGTGGGAGACGTGGTGGGAGACGTGGTGGGAGAAGAGGAGGGAGAAGAGGAGGGAGTAGAGGAGGGGAGGAGGAGGGAAAGAGGAGAGGAGGAGGAGGGAGAAGGGGAAAAGAGGGAGAAGAGATGGGAGAAGAGGAGAGGAGGAGAAGGGAGAAGAGTAGAGGAGGAGGAGGGAGAAGTGGAGAGGAGGAGGAAGGAGGAGAGGAGGAGGAGGGAGAAGAGGAAGAGAATGAGGAAGGAGGAGAGGAGGAGGAGGGAGAAGTGGAGGGAGAAGAGGAGAGGGGAAGGAGGAAGAAGAGTAGGGAGGAGAGGAGGGGAGGAGAAGGGAGAAGAGGAGAGGAGGAGGAGGGAGAAGTGGAGAGGAGGAGGAAGGAGAAGAGGAGGAGGAGGGAGAAGAGGAAGAGAAGAGGAGGGAGAAAAGGAGAGGAGGAGCAGGGAGAAGAGGAGGGAGAAGAGGAGGGAGAGGTTAAGTGTAAGGAGCTGCTCTCCTCCATTACAAGAGGCCTTTTGTATTCGACAGCGCCAGACAGAAGCGCTGTGTCACAAGATCTAATGTTATAAACCTCCAAATCTGATCAAACCAACACCATTAACTGGGCTCTGGCCTTCAGTACAGGACGAGCACAAGCTCCTCTAATCCAATTCCAGCCAATTCAAGTTGATACTGTGGGATTATTCCACTCAATGTGTACTGTACATCAGGACCCCTCTAGACCTTACATAACAAGGCACACACACACACATCCTTTCATATTGCCTGCACACTTGCATACACTGACGAATGACACACACACACACACACACCTTAAAGTGAAACATTACCCGCTCAATCAGGCAGCACCACGAGAGAGGGAGTGGGCTAATTAAAGCCTTGCACTTCATGATGATGGTTGGGTTTCAGGAAATATACGCCTCAACACAACTAATATGATTCAATTCAATTCAATTCAATTCAATTGACTTTATTGACATGGCAAGTTATTATTACTTACATTGTCAAAGTATACATATCGAAAAATTTAAATAAAATATATATGTATATATATACACAAAATATATATATATTTATATATAAATAAATGGTGGGACTAACAGTAATAATAATAGTAGTAGTGGACATGGGATTACCATTAATAACAGCTACAACAACAATATTAATCAGAACAACAATACATTAAAGCAACAGTAGTAGACCAGTGTCAACATGACTGAGAAGACACATGACCTGGTACGAAAGACAAAACAAAACTAAGCTAAATGGGAAATATTATCAACATTACTTTGCATTTTTCACTGGCTGTCCCTCAGGCTGTGGCAGGAGGACACATATTTGGCTGCCAAAACTGCACATTTTGGCTTTTCACCCAACAAATATTTGAATTTTTCTTCATCTTTTATAGTTTCAAATTCTTTGTATTGAATTATAATTTTGGGAAAGAAATATGCTCTTAGGTCTGAGTATTTGTCACAGTGTAGTAGGAAATGCACTTCTGTCTCTACCTCTCCCCTGGAGCAGAGTGAGCACAGCCTGTCCTCCCTGGGCAGCCAGGTTTGTCTGTGACGACCGTTCTCTATAGCCAGACTGTGCTCACTGAGTCTGTACCTAGTCAATGTTTTCCTCAGTTTTCTATCAGTCACAGTGGTCAGATAGTCTGCCACCATGTACTGTCTGTTTAGAGCCAAATAGCATTGAAGTTTACTTTGATTTTTTGTGGTGTCTTTCCAATAGGTTATATATTTTTCTTTTTGTTTTGTGATGATTTGGTTGGGCCAGATTTTCTGAGGGCTGTCCCGAGGCTCTATGGGGTTGGTTTGGGTTGGTGAACTGAGCCTCAGAACCAGCTGGCTGAGGGGACTCTTCTCTGGTTTCATCTCTTGACATTGTAGAGCTGTGTGATGGAATGTTTTAGGGTCACTTGTTTTTAGATGGTTGTAAAATTTGATGGCTCTTTTTTCTATTCGAATGAGGAGGGGATATTGGCCCAATTCTGCCCTACATGCGTTATTTGGAGTTTTTCTTTGTACTTGCAATACAGTCTTGCAAAACTCTGCATGCAATACTTCAATTGGATGTTTGTCCCATTTAGTAAATTCATTATTAGAGAGTGGACCCCATACTTCACTGCCATATAGAGCAATTGGTTCTATAACTGATTGAAAAATTTTGAGCCAGATTCTAATTGGAATTTCAATTTTGATGTTCCTTTTAATGGCATAGAATGCTCTTCTTGCTTTGTCTCTCAGCTCATTCACAGCCATGTGAAAGCTACCTGTGTTGCTGATATTTAGTCCTAGATATGTGTAGTTTTTGGTGTGTTCTAATAGAACTGTGTCCAAATAGAATTTATATTTGTCATCCTTATTTCCAGACCTTTTTTGGAATATCATTATATTTGTTTTTTTTAGATTAACGGTCAGAGCCCAAGTCTGACAGAACCTGTGAAGATGATCTAGGTGTTGCTGTAACCCCTCTTTAGTGGGAGACAGCAGCACCAGGTCATCTGCGTACAGCAGACACTTGATTTCAGTGTTGTGTAGGGTGATACCAGGTGCTGTCGATTCTTCTAATGTTTTTGCCAATTCATTCATGTAGATGTTAAATAATGTTGGACTTATTGGGCAGCCCTGTTTCACTCCCCGCCCCTGAGAGAAGAAGTCTGTTTGCTTGTTGCCAATTTTAACCGCACATTTGTTTTTAGTGTACATTGATTTAATAAAATCATATGTTTTCCCTCCAATACCACTTTCTATTAGTTTATAAAAAAGACCTTCGTGCCAAATTGAATCAAATGCTTTCTTGAAATCTACAAAACACGAGTAGATTTTGCCTTTGTTTTGGTTAACTTGTTTATCAATTAGAGTGTGGAGGGTGTAAATGTGGTCTGTTGTACGATAATTTTTTAGAAATCCAATCTGGCTTCTGCTCAGGACGTTGTGTTCGTCAAGGAAATGATGTAGTCTGCTATTTATAATACTGCAGAGAATTTTCCCCAAGTTGCTGTTAACGCATATTCCTCTGTAATTATTTGGGTCAAATTTGTCTCCATTTTTATAGATTGGTGTGATCAGTCCCTGGTTCCAAATATCGGGGAAAATACCTGCAGTGAGGATAATGTTGAAGAGTTTGAGTATAGCCAATTTGAATTTGTGGTCTGTATATTTGATCATTTCATTTAAAATCCCATCAGCACCACAGGCCTTTTTGGGTTGGAGATTGCATATTTTTTCCAATAATTCTTCTTCTGTAATTGGGGTATCCACAGGATTCTGATAGTCTTTGACTGCTAATTCAAGGATTTGTAATTTTTCTTGTATATCTTTTTGTTCTGGGCTCTTTGTTATATTGCTGTAGAGGTTTGCAAAGTGATTTCTCCACATATCCCCATTTTGGATAGCCAACTCCTCATGATGAGGTTTGTTTAATTTATTCCAATTCTCCCAGAAGTGGTTTGATTCTATGGATTCCTCAATTCCATCCAGCTGATTTCTAATGTGCTGTTCCTTTTTTGTTCTTAGGGTGCGTTTGTATTGCTTCAGTGTTTCCCCATATTGAAGGCGTATATTTTTGTTGTCTGGTTCTCTGTGTTTTTGATTAGATATATTTCTCAATGACTTTCTTAGATTTTTGCAATCATTATCAAACCATTTTTCATTATCTGTTATTTTTGGTTTGCTCTTATGCTTCTTTAGATTAGCCAAGGAGGCTAATTTGTCAAATATAAAGTTTATGTTCCTAACGGCCAAATTTACACCTTCATTGCTGAAGGAGAATGTTAAGGCTAAAAAGTTGTCCAGGAGAGATTGTATTTTTTGGCTACTAATTGCTTTTTGGTAGATGTCTGTACTGTTTGCACTCCATCTATAGGCTTGTTTAGTACCATGTAATTTATTGGGCCATGATGCTTCATGGTTGGGTTCTGCTCTTCTCAGATACACTGTGATTTTACTGTGGTCTGAGAGAGGTGTTAGTGGGCTGACTGTGAAGGCTCTGAGAGACTCTGGGTTTAGGTCGGTGAGGAAGTAGTCTACAGTGCTGCTGCCAAGGGATGAGCTGTAGGTGTACCTACCAAAAGAGTCTCCTCTCAGCCTGCCATTGACTATGTACAGACCCAGTGTTCGACAGAGCCTCAGGAGCTGTAATCCATTTTTGTTTTTCACTTTGTCATAGTTGTTTCTGTGGGGGTATGTGGGGAGGGAAAGGTTATTGCTTCCTGGTAGGTGTTTATCCCCATGACTGTTAATAGTGTCTTGTTCTTCTGCTATTCTAGCATTCAGGTCTCCACAGACCAGTACGTTGCCTTGGGCCTGAAAGTGACTAATCTCTCCCTCTAGAATGGAGAAGCTCTCTTCGTTGAAGTAGGGTGACTCTGAGGGGGGAATGTATGTGGCACAGAGGAAGACGTTTTTATCTGTCAAGATAGCCTCCTTGTTGATTTTTAACCAGATAAAGAATTCTCCTGTTTTGATCAATTCGATTGAATTAATTAGTTCAGATTTATACCATATTAGCATTCCCCCTGAGTCTCTGCCCTGTTTGATTCCTTTTAATTTAGTGGATGGTATGATTATCTCCCTATAACCTAGTGGACAGCCAGTGGAAACATCACCTCTGCACCATGTTTCCTGTAGTACTAAAATATCAACATCATCAATTTCTTTCAGGAAGTCTGGGTTTCTGCTCTTTAGCCCAAAAGCAGAGGACTTCAATCCTTGTATATTCCAACATGCAACGTAAAAAGACTTCATAACTTTTTTTTTTCTCTTTTCTTTACCTTTCAAAATGAGACAAACACTCACAATCCAAGAAGAACCATTAAAATAGGATTTTTCAATTAAAGTAAACTCTTATTTTGCAAATGTGATTTGTTTATCATTTAAGATAGAATTTGTGTCATGCCACTTGGGTGGATGTAGTGTGAGAATGGTGGAGTTCTTGTGCTCATCTTACCATGACCCTCGGCCCATCACATGTGAGCATAGTAGACTCAGCATTTGTTTAATGTCACTCATTTGGTTGGTGGGGGCTGGGCCAGTTGCTCCTCTCACAGCCTGTGCGTAGCTCTGCCTGCTGGGCTGTGGCTCCTCCAGGTGTGGGTCTGCGGTGGGGAGGAGGGGGGTGGTAGGCCTCATCTGGGTGGCTCTGAAGCTGGGCTGGGGTGGTCTGTGCTGCGCTGGCTGTGGTGGGCATTGAGGTTGGTGGTGCTGTGGTCGTGGCTGGGGGGTCCAGGGTGCTGGTCCGGGATGTTGTCTTGGTGATCTCGGCGGGGTGGAGATTGCTCCGCTGTTCCTGGGTGGAGAGGTCGGGCTGCGGTTTAGAGCGACGTCCTTGAGAGTCTTGGCAAGGATGGGGACTGTCTCCCTGTACAGGTGAACATGGTCATAGAGACAGTCCAGATCGAGGGTGGGATGGTGGGCCAGGTGTACATTGGGTCGCAGGGCACAGTCCCGGGATAGGCTGGCATTTATTCTTTGGATTGTGGCAGGGTGGAAGTCCCTCCTCTGTAGAAGGGTTGACACTATGATTCTTGAGTTGGGGAAGATTGCGGAGGCCTTCTCAATCACTCCCCGTAGTGAAGTCGCCACCCTCTCCTGCTGAGCACGCAGGTCGTTGCTTCCGGTATGTATGATTATGTGGCTTGGCGACCCGAGATGGTTCTTATCAAGCAGCTCCATGGCACTTTGCGTTGTTGGGCACCACACCTTTCTCGTTTTGTGTCTAGGGAAAAGTTTCTTCTCCTGAACATACTTCCCATTTGAGTCCATTAACAGGACGATGTCAGACAGTGTTTCTTCTGGACTGGGGGGGGCAGAGGGGGGGCTGGTGGGTGTTGGAGCTGGGGTGTGGCTGGTCTGTGTGGGTGCCACTGTCAGTGGGAGGCTGTTCTGTGGGTTGGGGAGGAGGGGTGCAGCAGCCAGGGCTGGGGAAGTCTGGCTGGTTGAGCTGGGCTCCTCTGCTGTGTGAGGGCAGGTCATAGGGTGGTGATCTATCTGCTCCTGCAGCCTGTCCTCTGCTCTCTTTCTCTCCTGCAGCTCCTCTCTTAGTGCGGTCAGCTCCTTATTGCTGCTCTGCCTGTCTTTTTGGAGCTCTCTCACCTCCTTTGTTAGATCAGCCAGCTCTCTCTTGAGTCCGTCTCTCTCTTGCTGAACCTCTTTCAGCTGTGTTGCAAGGCTGCTGTCCTGCTCTGTCCTCACCTTGGTTAGGAGCTCCTCTAAGGTGTGGTTGTCTGGTTGCTGTTTGCTCACGCTCTCCCTGAGCAGGACCACATCCCCCTCCAGTTTGGTGAACTCATCCCTCATGGCAGCCATGGTGGTGAGGAGGGCCTGAGCCTGCTCTGCACTGAGGGGGTCGCTCTCCTCCTGGGGCGTGTCCTCCACTATGGTGGAAAGAGAGGTGCTGGATGTGCCTTTTTGGGTGGGGAGGGTAGGGGTGAGGGTGGAGTTTGTGTTGTGGGAGGGCATGTCACTGGTGGTGTCCTTCTCTCTCTCCGCTCTCTCTTTAATGGTCTGAAAGTCTGTTTCAAACAGCCTGATGTTACCTTGCACCATGACAGTCCCAGTCTTGTAGAGGTTGATTGTTATCATGGTGCTGTCAGGGTCGTCTGTCTCTTTGATTTTCAGCTTCCACCCATTACAGATTCCCTCTTTCTTTATGCATGGGTAGTGAGAGCAGACTGCTGAGCGCCATGCATTTGGCTGGTCAGTGAGGAAGATGAGATTACTCACGTCACCGTTTTTGTAGAGGTCTGCAAAAAGGGTTTCTGGCCTCTTCTCTAGTAGTTTCTGTTTGAAAGCTTTCCTCATTGTGTCATTTTTGACCTTTTTTGGGTAGAGAATGGATTCTGCGCTGAGGGGGAGTGGGGACATGGTGTCTGTGCGCTCTGCTACTACCGCTACTGCTGCGCTGTTCTGCTGCCCCGTTGCCATGGCAACCGATTTGTTCGTCTGCTGTTCGCGCTACTTTCAAAAAACAGCAAAAATAGTGAAAAATCCTCACACAAAAGACTGAAGATATGTTTACAGTTAGTCCGTGCTCCTTTTTGGTTTACTCACTCAGTTTGGTCGTTTGATGTAGTTGTATTAACTGACCTTGCTAGTTTTGTTCTAGCTCGTTTCTTATGGCTAGCTTGTTAGTCTGCTGGCTGGTCTTTGTTGTGTAGCTAGCTAGCTAGACTCAAAACTTCTTAACTTGAGGCGCCAAGTTACTTTTTTTTCTATTCTGAATGTATAAAGTTGTTGTTCATCACTTCTTGTCTGGAATTCTTCTTCGATTAGAGTGTTTATCTCATTCTAAAAACCAAAAAAATCAAATATATCAGGAGCTCATGTTGAGCATGACTCTCTCTCTCTCTCTCTCTCTCTGATTCTCTCTCTCTTCACCCTTTCCTCTCTCTCTCTCTCTCTCTCTCTCTCTCTCTCTCTCTCTCTCTTCACCCTTTCCTCTCTCTCTCTCTCTCTTCACCCTTTCCTCTCTCTCTCTCTCTCTCTCTCTCTCTCTCTCTCTCTCTCTCTCTCTCTCTCTCTCTCTCTCTCTCTCTCTCTCTCTCTCTCTCTCTCTCTCTCTCTCTCTCTCTCTCTCTCTCTCTCTCTCTCTCTCTCTCATTGCAACAAATATGATACCCTCAGTTCTCTCTGTTTTTGCCCTTATTGATTTCAGGTCTGATAGTATTAGTGGTGTATCAGAGGTGTGTAGTAGACAATGTTTTGCCGTGGCAAAGAGACCCACCCAGGAGGCCATATGGTGACAGCTGTCCTGACCCCCCCACCCTGCCTCCCTGCCTCCCCCACACAGACGGATGTGGAAGATGGGGGGCTCATAATGCGACTGGGATTTAGTGGATTAGCTTGATGAGGCTAATTTGTCTGTGATACACTCTGTGGTACTAAAAGTCAATCTGGCAGCCGGACAGGGAGGGACGGAGGGAGGGAGGGAGGGAGGGAGGGAGGGAGGGAGGGAGGGAGGGATAGGAGGAAGAGGAATGAGAGAGGGAGAGAAGGAGACCGTATGCTGCCTATATTAACGTAATGTCTTAGAGATGAGCTAGGAAGCATGTAGGAAGGAAATAATTTAATTAAAGAAAGAAAGAAAGAAAGAAAGAAAGAAAGAAAGAAAGAAAGAAAGAAAGAAAGAAAGAAAGAAGGAAGGTCAGACAGTACAGGCCTATTTTCTACCAAGTTGATCTTTCTCTCCAAATGAGCACTGCAGTGTAGCTAGGCCCTCATTTAGACTTAAACATAATCCATTTACGGGAATCAAAAATTCCAACGCTCTCTTGTACATGCTCACAGCAGCTAATTGGGCAGGTTGGTTAAACGAGGCTGCCGCTACCCACCACCGTCACTGCCGCTTCTACCGCGGAACAAGAGAACGTAAAAAATATGAGGAACGAACGAGAGAGGAAAGTTACAGTAAAGCAGCCAGTGTCTGGAGAAACAGAGCAGGGGGAAATCTGCATGACATAAAACAGAAAGCTTGATCAATGGATCCCTCAGTCACCTCGTTAATAACGACCACCGCTTTTATTAAATGTGGATGAAATATTTATATCATGAATATTTCAGAGCCCCAGTAGGGGAATGAGAAGGAGAGGAAGGAAGATGGGGAGCTAGCCTTGCATAGTCCTCTTAATAACCCCCCTGCTGCACTCAACCACCGAAGAATACAGTATCTATCCCGGGGAATAGAAATGATGAAAACACCCTGGGCAAGCTGGATCCAAAGCTTCTTATCTCTAGCCTTCTACTGTATCTATTCATACTGTATAAGGCTCAGTTCAGGGCCTCTATGGGTGAAGGTATAATAAAGAGGTCAGGGACATTGGTGGGTCCATTACATTTTTGTCATTTAGCAGACGCTCTTCTCCAGAGCCACTTACAGGAGCAATTAGGGTTAAATGCCTTGCTCAAGGGCACATCGGAAGATGTTTCACCTAGTTGGCTCTGGGATTCAAATCAGCGACTTTTTGGTTACTGGTCCAATGCTCTTAACTGCTAGGCTCTCTCTCTTTCTCTCTCTTTCTCTCTCTCTCTCTCTCTCTCTCTCTCTCTCTCTCTCTCTCTCTCTCTCTCTCTCTCTCTCTCTCTCTCTCTCTCTCTCTCTCTCTCTCTCTCTCTCTCTCTCTCTTCTCTCTCTCTCTCTCTCTCTCTCTCTCTCTCTCTCTCTCTCTCTCTCTCTCTCTCTCTCTCTCTCTCTCTCTCTCTCTCTCTCTGCATGCTGGGAGTGTTTGGTGCATGCTGGGAATTGTATGAGCGAATGTTGTCTGGAGTTAGATTGCCTGTTTTTGCCTTCTTGTTTTACATTTCTTGGTGGCTTTCCTTTTTTGATGCATGATTAAGGTGATTATTTATTTGTTGTGGTAGAATTAAGTATATTGTTTTTCTTGTTGAAATTGCCCTGGTTTTGGCGGAGATGGCGACCCACATGGGGACGGCGTCTCTGTCACTTTGGCACGGCTTAAGGTGTGTTACTGAAGCTACTGTCATTGTGGAGAAATTTCTGGTCACCGTAGGAGAGAAGGTAGGCTATGAGAATGTTGCTTATGCGTCGCGGATGAAAGTGTCTTGTTGTTTGTATGGTTGAGTATGTTGTACTTCTTAAAGGTATGTTTATTCAAGTTATGCTGTTTTTTTCCCCCATCACAAGGGTAACGATTTCGAATGTACCGCCGTTTATTCCCAATGAGCTATTGGAGCGCGAGTTATTGCGGTTTGGGAAGTTTGCAAGTTAAATTAAGATTGTCCCGTTGGGTTGCGAACACCCGGCTTTGTAACAGGTTATGGTGTGTCGGCGACAGGTGTTTATGTTTTTGGACTCACCGGAGCAGACTTTGAAGTCAAGTATGACAACAGACCGTATATGGCTTATACTATTACGAGTAGTCAACGGTGTTTTGAGTGTGGGGATGTTGGCCATAAGCGACATGCTTGCCCGAAAAGGGAGAAGGCGGAGGGAGGGGCGCAGGTGGTCCTCGTAAAGCCTGGGCCCACTGATGTATGGAGAGGTGGTCCTCGTAACGCCTGGGCCCACTGATGTTGGGAGAGGTGGTCCTTGTAACACCTGGGCCCACTGACGCAGGGAGAGGTGGTCCTCGTAACGCCTGGGCCCACTGATGTAGGGAGAGGTGGTCCTCGTAACGCCTGGGCCCACTGATGTAGGGAGAGGTGGTCCTCGTAACGCCTGGGCCCACTGATGTAGGGAGAGGTGGTACTCGTAACGCCTGGGCCCACTGATGTAGGGAGAGGTGGTCCTCGTAACGCCTGGGCCCACTGATGTAGGGAGAGGTGGTCCTCGTAACGCCTGGGCCCACTGATGTAGGGAGAGGTGGTACTCGTAACGCCTGGGCCCACTGATGTAGGGAGAGGTGGTCCTCGTAACGCCTGGGCCCACTGATGTAGGGAGAGGTGGTCCTCGTAACGCCTGGGCCCACTGATGTAGGGAGAGGTGGTCCTCGTAACGCCTGGGCCCACTGATGTAGGGAGAGGTGGTACTCGTAACGCCTGGGCCCACTGATGTAGGGAGAGGTGGTCCTCGTAACGCCTGGGCCCACTGATGTAGGGAGAGGTGGTACTCGTAACGCCTGGGCCCACTGATGTAGGGAGAGGTGGTCCTCGTAACGCCTGGGCCCACTGATGTAGGGAGAGGTGGTCCTCGTAACGCCTGGGCCCACTGATGTAGGGAGATTGTGGTCCGACAGTGGTGGAGCAGTCACAAACACCTGTTGCTGAGGAACAAGTTGTCCGTGTTGAGGGTACAGAGTTGCAACTTGTACCAGAGCAGAGCATAGCGTCTGTTATGCAGCAGAAAAATATTGTTGTAGGAGGTAAGGACGGATCTGGGGAGCCATTTCCTCAGACTGGTGAGGAGATGCCCAGTACGAGTGATGGGGTACAGGAGGGGGTTCATGTGTGGCTAGTCTCCCAGGTAGTAGAGGAGATGCCCGGTACGAGTGATGGGGTGCAAGTGGGGAGTGTTGAGAGTGATGTGGCTGAGGGTAGTCAGGGGTCTGTGGCCTCAATTGAGGAGGATCAGGAGAAGGATATGGATATCTCTCTTGGTATGATAGCAGTTGGTGAGGACTCAATTTACAATCTAGAGGAGGTAAATGGGTTAGACTTTTGGGAAATCTGTCAAATTGGCAGATTTTTTTTGATGTTGATAAATTTGTGAGGTCAACTGTGATGTAAGAAAATGTGTTACTGCTGTCACGGCAGCAGAAGGTAGTGGGAAACGTGGTAAGGTTCAGAGAAAATTAAAACAATGATGATGATGATCATGCCTCATAGGGTGTTTTTTTCTCTTTGTCTGGTTTCTCTGTGGTTTATTCTGCTTTTCCTTTCTCTCTTCTATATGGAGGTACTAAGGGGAGGTTCTCTCAATATTAATGGGGGAAGGGACAGGAATAAGAGGGCTTGGGTGTTAGAAGTAATAAAACAGAAAAGGCTTAATGTAGTTTTTCTACAGGAGACACATAGTGATGAGGCTAATGAGGTTGACTGGGGTATATGGTGGGAGGGGCAGCAAATACTCAGTCATGGTACTAATGTGGTATCTACAACAGAGATTGTCAAGGGTCGGGTTTTATTGGTCAAGGTGGATGTTATGTTTTTTTTGTTTGTTGTTTTGAATGTTTATGCTCCTAATGAGGGTACAGAGCGTATTGCTGTTTTTGATAAAATAAAGGAAACCTTAAGACAGTGTGACCAAGAGGGGAGTGGTTTTAGGGTGGGACTGGAACTGTACAGTAGATTTTACTGTTGATCGCACTGCCTAGTGCTTTTTTTTAAACCTAGGACAGTCGACATTGCAACGCAAACAGATGGTCTGCATTCGTCTCCCTGATGGGAAGGTGACCACGGATGACAGTGAAATGCGCCAACATGCTGTGGATTTCTACTCTGCCCTCTATAAGGCGGAGGATTGTGACTCTCTGTGTACTGAACAGTTGTTACATGGACTTCCTCAATTTGGTGCGGCAGGTAGCCTAGTGCCAGTTACCCGAAAGGTTGCTGGATTGAATCCCCGAGCTGACAAGGTAAAAATCTGTCGTTCTGCCCCTGAACAAGGCAGTTAACTCACTGTTCCCCGGTAGGTTCTTAACTGACTTGCCTGGTTAAATAAAAATAAATAAATAAATTGGGCCATGAACAGAGAGTTGCTTTGGACTCTGACATTACTCTGCAGGAGCTGTCCACAGCAGTTATGTAGCTCTCATCAGGCCGAGCCCCTGGCATCGATGCTTTACCATCTGAGTTTTTGGGGGTCTATTGGGGGGGATTTTGATTAAATGATTTGTGAATCTTTTCATGAGTGTTCTCTTCCTGTATCCTGTCAACGTGCTGTGCTTTCATTGTTGCCAAAAAAGGGGGATTTTGCTTTTCAAAAAAATTGGCGACCTGTTGCATTGCTGTGTGCAGAATACAAAATTGTATGTAAATGTCTCTCAAACAGGTTGAAAGAGTATCTGGAGCTGAAAGAGTACAAGGACCAGTCTTACTGTGTACCTGATCGCTCTATTGTTGATTACGTGTTTCTAAGGAGAGGTTTTAGACATTTGTGAACTGTCTGATGTAAATGTGGGTTTACTTTCTTTGGATCAGGAGAAGGCTTTTGATCGTGTGGACCACCAGTACTTGTTTAAAACAATGAAAGCCTTTGGGTTTGGGGATGTTTTTTTGTCTTGGAAGAGTTTAATGTGTGAGTTTAATGTGTGCTGGGGCCTCATGTATGGTGAAGGTGGGGGGTGGTTTGATTTGCTCCATTCCCATCCAAAGGGGTATCAGGCAGGGATGCCCAATTTCAGGGCAGTTATATTGTCTGGCAATTGAACCAATGCTTTGTTTTTTAAGAGCGAAGCTTACTGGTTTCTCTGTGCCAGGTGTAATGAAGGGTTCCACGATAGCACTGTCTGCGTATGTTATGCTGGTGAATGAGGACCCAAAAGCGACGTAATAGTAACAGAGTCTTTATTCCAGTATTAAACAAATAATGATTCTCCTGGATAATCAATAGTAAATCCAAAACAGGAAACTGAAATCCTCTCGTCAATAGAGAGGAACGACTGGAGACGCGACCACAGACTGCAGGTCGCTTCGGGAACGCACTGGCCGTAGCTGACATAGACACCTGCTCACACGCAGCATCTGAAGAAGGCAAAGAACACGACAGGGCGAAACAAGGACACAGGAACAGCAAACATCAAACAAGAATCCGACAAAGACAGGAGCGGAAAACAGAGGAAGAAATAGGGACTCTAATCAGAGGGCAAAATAGGGGACAGGTGTGAAAGAGTAAATGAGGTCGTTAGGAGAATGAGAAACAGCTGGGAGCAGGAACGGAACGATAGAGAGAGAGAAAGAGAAAGAACCTAATAAGACCAGCAGAGGGAAGCACAGGGACAAGACATGATCAAAGACAAAACATGACAGTACCCCCCCACTCACCGAGCGCCTCCTGGCGCACTCGAGGAGGAACCCTGGCGGCAACGAAGGAAATCATCAATCAACGAACGGTCCAGCACGTCCCGAGATGGAACCCAACTCCTCTCCTCAGGACCGTAACCCTCCCAATCCACTAAGTACTGGTGACCACGTCCCCGAGAACGCATGTCCATGATCTTTCGTACCTTGTAAATAGGAGCGCCCTCGACAAGGACGGGGGGGGGGGGGGGGAAGACGAACGGGGGCGCGAAGAAAAGGCTTGACACAAGAGACATGGAAGACAGGGTGGACGCGACGAAGATGTCGCGGAAGAAGCAGTCGCACAGCGACAGGATTGACGACCTGAGAGACACGGAACGGACCAATGAACCGCGGAGTCAACTTGCGAGAAGCTGTCGTAAGGGGAAGGTTACGAGTGGAAAGCCACACTCTCTGACCGCGACAATACCTAGGACTCCTAATCCTACGTTTATTGGCGGCTCTCACAGTCTGCGCCCTGTAACGGCAAAGTGCAGACCTGACCCTCCTCCAGGTGCGCTCACAACGTTGGACAAAAGCCTGAGCGGAGGGAACGCTGGACTCGGCGAGCTGGGACGAAAACAGAGGAGGCTGGTAGCCAAGACTACTCTGAAACGGGGACAGCCCGGTAGCAGACGAAGGAAGCGAGTTGTGAGCGTACTCAGCCCAGGGGAGCTGTTCTGCCCAAGACGCAGGGTTTCGAAACGAAAGGCTGCGTAATATGCGACCAATCGACTGATTGGCCCTTTCTGCTTGACCGTTAGACTGGGGATGAAACCCGGAAGAGAGACTGACGGAAGCACCAATCAAACGACAGAACTCCCTCCAAAACTGTGACGTGAATTGCGGACCTCTGTCTGAAACGGCGTCTAACGGGAGGCCATGAATTCTGAACACATTCTCAATGATGATTTGTGCCGTCTCCTTAGCGGAAGGAAGCTTAGCGAGGGGAATGAAATGTGCCGCCTTAGAGAACCTATCGATAACCGTAAGAATCACAGTCTTCCCCGCAGACGAAGGCAGACCGGTAATAAAGTCTAAGGCGATGTGAGACCATGGTCGAGAAGGAATGGGAAGCGGTCTGAGACGACCGGCAGGAGGAGAGTTACCTGACTTAGTCTGCGCGCAGTCCGAACAAGCAGCCACGAAACGACGCGTGTCCCGCTCCTGAGTAGGCCACCAAAACCGCTGGCGAATAGAAGCAAGCGTACCCCGAACGCCGGGGTGGCCAGCTAACTTGGCAGAGTGAGCCCACTGAAGAACAGCCAGACGAGTAGAGACAGGAACGAACAGAAGGTTACTAGGACAAGCGCGCGGCGACGCAGTGTGAGTGAGTGCTTGCTTTACCTGTCTCTCAATTCCCCAGACAGTCAACCCGACAACACGCCCTTCAGGGAGAATCCCCTCGGGGTCGGTAGAAGCCACAGAAGAACTAAAGAGACGGGATAAGGCATCAGGCTTGGTGTTCTTATTTCCCGGACGATAGGAAATCACGAACTCGAAACGAGCGAAAAACAACGCCCAACGAGCTTGACGTGCATTAAGTCGTTTGGCCGAACGGATGTACTCAAGGTTCTTATGGTCAGTCCAAACGACAAAAGGGACGGTCGCCCCCTCCAACCACTGTCGCCATTCGCCTATGGCTAAGCGGATGGCGAGCAGTTCGCGGTTACCCACATCATAGTTGCGTTCCGATGGCGACAGGCGATGAGAAAAGTAAGCGCAAGGATGGACCTTATCGTCAGACTGGAAGCGCTGAGACAGAATGGCTCCCACGCCCACCTCTGAAGCGTCAACCTCGACAATGAATTGTTTAGTGACGTCAGGAGTAACAAGGATAGGGGCGGATGTAAAACGCTTCTTGAGGAGATCAAAAGCTCCCTGGGCGGAACCGGACCACTTAAAGCAAGTCTTGACAGAAGTCAGAGCTGTGAGAGGGGCAGCCACTTGACCGAAATTACGAATGAAACGCCGATAGAAATTAGCGAAACCGAGAAAACGCTGCAACTCGACACGTGACTTAGGGACGGGCCAATCGCTGACAGCCTGGACCTTAGCGGGATCCATCTGAATGCCTTCAGCGGAAATAACAGAACCGAGAAAAGTGACAGAGGAGACATGAAAGGCGCACTTCTCAGCCTTCACGTAGAGACAATTCTCTAAAAGGCGCTGGAGTACACGTCGAACGTGCTGAACATGAATCTCGAGTGACGGTGAAAAAATCAGGATATCGTCAAGGTAAACGAAAACAAAAATGTTCAGCATGTCTCTCAGTACATCATTAACTAATGCCTGAAAGACAGCTGGAGCATTAGCGAGACCGAACGGCAGAACCCGGTATTCAAAATGCCCTAACGGAGTGTTAAACGCCGTTTTCCACTCGTCCCCCTCTCTGATGCGTACGAGATGGTAAGCGTTACGAAGGTCCAACTTAGTAAAGCACCTGGCTCCCTGCAAAATCTCGAAGGCTGACGACATAAGGGGAAGCGGATAACGATTCTTAACCGTTATGTCATTCAGCCCTCGATAATCCACGCAGGGGCGCAGAGTACCGTCCTTCTTCTTAACAAAGAAAAATCCCGCTCCGGCGGGAGAGGAAGAAGGCACCACGGTACCGGCGTCGAGAGAAACAGACAGATAATCCTCGAGAGCCTTACGTTCGGGAGCCGACAGAGAGTATAGTCTACCCCGAGGGGGAGTGGTCCCCAGAAGGAGATCAATACAACAATCATACGACCGGTGAGGAGGAAGGGAGCTGGCTCTGGACCGACTGAAGACCGTGCGCAGATCATGATATTCCTCCGGCACTCCTGTCAAATCACCAGGTTCCTCCTGAGTAGAGGGGACAGAAGACACAGGAGGGATAGCAGACATTAAACACTTCACATGACAAGAAACGTTCCAAGATAGGATAGAATTACTAGACCAATTAATAGAAGGATTATGACATACTAGCCAGGGATGACCCAAAACAACAGGAGTAAAAGGTGAATGAAAAATCAAAAAGGAAATGGTCTCACTGTGGTTACCAGATACTGTGAGGGTTAAAGGTAGTGTCTCACATCTGATACTGGGGAGAGGACTACCATCTAAGGCGAACATGGGCGTGGGCTTCCCTAACTGTCTGAGAGGAATGTCATGTTTCCGAGCCCAAGCTTCGTCCATAAAACAACCCTCAGCCCCTGAGTCTATCAAGGCACTGCAGGAAGCAGCCGAACCGGTCCAGCGTAGATGGACCGACAAGGTAGTACAGGATCTTGATGGAGAGACCTGAGTAGTAGCGCTCACCAGTAGCCCTCCGCTTACTGATGAGCTCTGGCTTTTACTGGACATGACATGACAAAATGTCCAGCAGAACCGCAATAGAGGCAAAGGCGGTTGGTGATTCTCCGTTCCCTCTCCTTAGTCGAGATGCGAATACCTCCCAGCTGCATGGGCTCAGTCTCTGAGCCGGTGGAAGGAGATGGTTGAGATGCGGAGAGGGGAAACACCGTTAACGCGAGCTCTCCTCCACGAGCTCGGTGACGAAGATCTACCCGTCGTTCTATGCGGATGGCGAGTGCAATCAAAGAGTCCACGCTGGAAGGAACCTCCCGGGAGAGAATCTCATCCTTAACCTCAGCGTGGAGTCCCTCCAGAAAACGAGCGAGCAACGCCGGCTCGTTCCAGTCACTGGATGCAGCAAGAGTGCGAAACTCTATAGAGTAATCCGTTATGGATCGATCACCTTGACATAGGGAAGCCAGGGCCCAGGAAGCCTCCTTCCCAAAAACTGAACGATCAAAAACCCGGATCATCTCCTCTTTAAAGTTCTGATAATCGTTAGAACACTCAGCCCTTGCCTCCCAGATAGCTGTGCCCCACTCCCGAGCCCGACCAGTAAGGAGTGATATGACGTAAGCGATCCGAGCTCTCTCACTAGAGTACGTGTTGGGCTGGAGAGAGAACACAATATCACACTGGGTGAGAAAAGAGCGACACTCAGTGGGCTGCCCAGAGTAACATGGTGGGTTATTAACCCTAGGTTCCGGAGACTCGGAAGACCAGGAAGTAGCTGGTGGCACGAGACGAAGACTCTGAAACTGTCCAGAGAGATCGGAGACCTGAGCGGCCAGGGTCTCAACGGCATGACGAGCAGCAAACAATTCCTGCTCGTGTCTGCCGAGCATTGCTCCCTGGAACTCGACGGCAGTGTTGAGAGAATCCATAGTCGCTGGGTCCGTCTTGGTCGGATTCTTCTGTTATGCTGGTGAATGAGGACCCAAAAGCGACGTAATAGTAACAGAGTCTTTATTCCAGTATTAAACAAATAATGATTCTCCTGGATAATCAATAGTAAATCCAAAACAGGAAACTGAAATCCTCTCGTCAATAGAGAGGAACGACTGGAGACGCGACCACAGACTGCAGGTCGCTTCGGGAACGCACTGGCCGTAGCTGACATAGACACCTGCTCACACGCAGCATCTGAAGAAGGCAAAGAACACGACAGGGCGAAACAAGGACACAGGAACAGCAAACATCAAACAAGAATCCGACAAAGACAGGAGCGGAAAACAGAGGAAGAAATAGGGACTCTAATCAGAGGGCAAAATAGGGGACAGGTGTGAAAGAGTAAATGAGGTCGTTAGGAGAATGAGAAACAGCTGGGAGCAGGAACGGAACGATAGAGAGAGAGAAAGAGAAAGAACCTAATAAGACCAGCAGAGGGAAGCACAGGGACAAGACATGATCAAAGACAAAACATGACAGCGTATGCAGATGACCTGACAGTTTTTATGACAAGGGGTGAGGATTAATGGTGTCTCAAACGCTTTAAAGGTGTATGAGGGGGCCTCCTCAGCTAGAGTCAATTGGGAAAAGAGCAAATCGCTGTGGGCAGGTCAGCTTCAGACGGGGTCCACTCCACGGTTACCAAGGGGATTCAGTGGGGCAGAGATAGGGTGAAGACTGTTTTTTTTCTCTAGGCTCCGATGTCTTTCAGAAAAAGAATTGGGAGGGTGTAGTGGAGAAAGTGTGAGCCAGATTGTCATGGTGGAAATGGGTGCTACCCCAGCTGTCTTACAGGGGAAGGGTGCTGGTAGCCAATAATCTTGCTGCCTCTACCCTGTGGCACAGACTAATGATTTTACAGACCCCGGGGGGTCTGATGCAAGAGCTTCAGAGGACACTTGTCAATTTATTTTGGTCTGTACAACAGTAGATTAAAGCTGTGGCCCTGTACCTGCCACTGCACGAGGGTGGGCAAGGTCTGGTGGACATTTCTTCCAGGATCATGGCTTTCCGGCTTCGAGCAGCCCAGAGACTGTTATACTGTGACGGTTCTAGCTGGGTCAACACAGCCTATACATTGACGAGGAGAGCGGGCTGTTTGGGCTTAGACAAGCATCTTTTCCTCTTAAAGCTGGAGGGGGTTTGTCTGGCTTGACTCCATTCTATGAGTCTGTTATTAAGCAGCTTAGAGAGTTTTGTCAAGTCCCATAAGGCCAGCATGTCACCAGGGATGTGACTTTTTGAAGAGCCTCTTTTTACAACACTGCCATCGAGTCCCGTGTTATGGGTTTAGCCAGCCTATGTTTTTGTCTGTTAGGTGTGGGGTGTACAAAGCTGGGTCATCTGATGCGGAGCAGGAGCAGATCGTTGGAGGAGCTGGGAGAAAGAGCTGGGATCTGATCATCTTGCCTACTGAGGAAGGTTGTCAATGAGGTCTATAATTCCTTGCCAGTACTTCAGTATGTGACTGACACTTCCAATTCTGATTGGTGGACAGAGGGTCTGGATTATGTGGTCCCTGCACTGATTGTTAGTGCTGCGGCGGGGGCATTCCTTCGATACCCCAGAGCTGGGGGAGTTCAAGGCGGTGGGAAAGAAGGCCATGTACAAAATCTGTGTAAAAGTGTCCCGTGCTTCTTCCCTGGAAGGGGTAAAATCGACAAGGTGGGCGGGTGTGTTTGGTCCAGGTGCCTCACCAAAAGGCTGTTGGCGGTCTTTATACAAACTGCCTATTGAAAAGAGGACATGGAGTCATAGCCACCAACATGCATCTGGTACATCTGGATGTTACTGTTGGGGAAGGGTGTCCATTCTGTGCTGAGTCTGAAACTCTGGCACATCTGTTCTTACAGTGTTCCAGGTTGGTCGGAATGATTGACCTGATCACTAGCTGGTTCTC
Organism: Salvelinus alpinus; assembly: GCF_045679555.1. Lineage (NCBI taxonomy): Eukaryota > Metazoa > Chordata > Actinopteri > Salmoniformes > Salmonidae > Salvelinus > Salvelinus alpinus. Next base: position 25,041,529 of record NC_092104.1, read on the forward strand.
AGCTCTGGGAGAGGTTTTCTCTTCCCAACAGTTTATATTTCGGCTAAAGTACAGGTTTGTCGAAGGGGTGTAGTTCTTTTGCTTAATTTTGTGTCAGGGGCAGCTAAATTAGCAATATGGAAGACCCGAAAAAACTGTATTCGGGGACAGGGGTCTGTGGATGTGGTGGGAATGCTGGAGAGGATGTTGGCAGCGAGACTGAGGGTTGAGTTTACCTATTACAAAATGGTTAACAATATTGATCTGTTCATGAGTATATGGGGTATTCAGAGGCTGTTGTGTTTAGTTACTGTGGAGGAAGATTTGGTGTTGTGTTTTTAATTGATGTGTGACCATGGTTTTGTATGAGTGTTTATCGTGTTGTGGGTTCCCAGACCTAATAAAGGTTATTTAAACCTTTTGCTTTTTTCCCCTCTGTCTTGTTTTCATTCTCTCTACCTCTTCCTGCTCTCAGTCTTCATTCTATATACTGTATTTATTTATCTTCTCTCTTTCTGCTCTCTCTCGCTCTCTGTCGGTCTGCCCTCAATTCAATTCAGTTTAATAGCTCTATTGGCATGGGAAACTTATGTTATTATTGCCAAAGCAAGTGAAGTAGATAATAAACAAAAGTGAAATAAACAATAAAATGATCAGATAACACTCACAGAAGTTCCAAAAGAATAAAGACATTTTAAATGTCATAATATGTCTATATACAGTGTTGAATCAATGTAGATAATGATGTAACACTCTCTCTATCTCTCTTATGTATGCATCATCAAATGCACACATGAGCCCACCTCTTTCTTTCTCTCTCCTTCTGTCTCTCATTGTTCCCCCGGGTGTGACAGTCACTTCTGACATTCTGTGGCACACTCCACGGTCATCACTCCCTGAGAGATGAACTGACATGTGTATGAATTAATGTGTGTGGGTGGTGGTGGGGTGACATTTGGTGTGTGTGAGTGTCTGTATGTGTGACCGTGTGAAGGTGGATATGTGAATATTTGTGAGGAAGTTTATAGTCTAGTTGGGTATTTGTGAGTATTTGTATAGAAAATATATGTGTGTGTGTGTGTGTGTTTTGGCACACTGTGACAACAGCTCAGAGAGTGTGATGGTTACACATTTTCTGGCAGACTCTTACAGACCCTCAGGCAGACATGTGTGACTGTCTGCCTCCTGTCCATTTAGGCTACGCTGCCTCACCAAGCACCCACCATACCCCTCCTGCACTGTCCACACATGCTCGCTCAACACAACGTACGCACACAGGGACGCACGTATGCACACACAGAAATTATGCCCCCACCCATATAGACATGCACCAGTGCTCTAGGCTGGTTAAACAACCCTGCTCGATGGTAAACATGATAGTGTACATTATATAACAGATATCAGAGACACACAGGCAGCCTTTACAAGTCCCAGACTGTTCCAATTTAACCAATTAGATTTACCAACAGTATCTAGGCTTAAATCTGATGTTTGTACCCCTAACATGCATGCTGCTCATTATTCAATTAGTCAAGGTCTACACTGTAACTCCAAGCCCAATTTACTGTTATAGCCTCCACGGTGTCTTCAAATCAAATCAAAACAACTATCAGTGGAATAAAACTTACAACAGTATAGTTCTTGTCATCATCATTACCAGTATCTTCATCTTCAGAAAAAGGAAGCTGGAAAAAATACGTACAAAAGCAACATCCTCTTCGTCTTCTTTGTCTTCAGTGTTATTATATCCATGAAATACAAAATAATATAAAAGAATATAGGTAGAGATAAAGTGACTAGGCAACAGGGTAGACAATAAAGAGCAACAGCAGCATATGTTATGAGTCAAAAGAGTTAGTGCAGAAAGGGTCAATGCAGATAGTCCGGATAGCTATTGGTTAACTATTTAACTACCTATTTACCAGTCTTATGGCTTGGGGGTAGCATTGGTACCAATTGCCGTGTGGTAGCAGAGAGAACAGTCTATGACTTTGGTGGCTGGAGTCTTTGACAATTTTTAGGGCCTTCCTCTGACACCGCCTGGTATAGAGGTCCTGGATGGCAACAAGCTGGATAGCATGGAGCTCGGCCCCAGGGATGTACTGGGCCATAAGCACTACCCTCTGTAGCCCCTTGCAATCGGATGCCAAGCAGTTGCCATTCCAAGTGGTGATGCAGTCAGTCAAGATGCTCTCAATGGTGCAGCAGTATAACCTTTTGAGGATCTGAGGGCCCATCCCAAATCTTTTCAGCCTCCTGAGGGGGAAGAGGCGTTGTCGTGCCCTCTTTACGACTGTGTTGGTGTGTGTGGACCATGATCATTTCTTAAGGATGTGGACACTGAGGAACTTGAAACTCTTGACCTGCTCCTCTACAGCCCCGTCGATGTGGATGGAGGGCGTGATCGGCCCTCTGTTTCCTGTTGTCAAGCTCCTTTGTTTTTCTGACATTGAGGGGGCGGTTGTTGTCCTGGCACAACACTGCCACTAATACAATGCATCTCTCTGTGCAGTGGAGGCTGCTGAGAGGAGGACAGCTCATAATAATGGCTGGAACGGCGCGAATGGAATGGCATCAAACACATGGAAACCATGTGCTTGATGTTGTTGATATCTTTCCACTTATTCCATTCTAGCCATTACCATGAGCCCGTCCTCCCCAATTAAGGTGCTACCAACGTCCTGAGTGCCCCAGGTATTTCTTTCTTTCCTCATCTGTTTTCTGCACAAACTCCTCTCCCTCTCTCTTCCTCACCTCCCATGTCCAACTCCCTCTATACTTAAGAGAATTCCTACAACAGTGTCACATTCCTGACCTCTTTTCCTTGTTTTTGTATGTGTTTAGTTGGTCAGGGCGTGAGTTGGGGTGGGCATTCTATGTTATGTGTTTCTATGTTGGGTTAAATGTGTTGCCTGATATGGTTCTCAATTAGGGGCAGGTGTTTGACGTTTCCTCTGATTGAGAACCATATTAAGGTAGGCTGTTCTCACTGTTTGTTTGTGGGTGATTGTTCCTGTGTCTGTGTCTGTCGCACCACACGGGACTGTTTCGTGTTCGTTCGTTTGGTTAGTCTGTTCCTGTTCTTCGTGTTATATTGTAAATTCTCAAGTTCAGGTCTGTCTACGTCGTTTGTTATTTTGTAATCATTTCAAGTGTTCTTCGTGTTTCGTCTTGTTTAAATAAATTTCGTTATGTCTGCATACAACGCTGCGTTTTGGTCCGATCCATACTCCTTCTCCTCATCCGAGGAGGAGGAATTAGACAGCCGTTACAAACAGGAATTAATTGATTATTTCATTACAAATTGAGAAATTGAGAAATTCATCTAAGGTAGGCAGGCTGGAACTGCTAGGAGAAGTTTTCTGTTCTGTACGGCTCCATTACAGCCTAGCATCTCTAGAGGGAGAACACTCCAAGTCGTCATGCTTAGAAGCTTTAAAATAATGCCTTAAAATAATACGGTACGTACTACCGAGGCCCTCTGAGAGCACTGCTGCTGTTTGTTCCAGAGTTATTACCCCAAATATGAAATGAACTTTCTCCGCTGGAGAGGAATGCCTGCCTCACTAATATATCTGGCTGTGATACTGACAGGGTCCACTGACGGGTTTGGGAGAATTATTACAAAAGAAAGAGGAAGCTGGAAATAAAACATACAACATTATAGTTCTTGTCATCATCATTACCGTCATCTTCATCTTCAGAAAAAGAAAGCTGGAAATAATACTTACAAAAGCAGCATCCTCTTCGTCATCTACGTCTTCAGTATTATCTCCAAGGAATACAAAATAATAGAAAATAAAACTTTATCGACCACACAATTGTGGACATTCACGAAAACATTTTGAGCACTCCAGCATTATCATTAACAAGATCATAACCTTAATCATTTTCATCTTCATCATCCTCTTCGTTATCATCAGCAGCAAAAGCAGTAGCTAAAGAATCTAAATGTTCACCATCATCTTCATCATCATCACCACCATGTTGGTTCATGTTTAAACCAAAAGTATTTTGCTGGGCCAGTGAAATTCTTACTCGCTGGCCTTTCTCAACAATGCAGAAAGGAAAAAAATATCAACAATAGAAAAATAACATGAGGAATAAATACACAATGAGTAACGATAGCTTGGCTCTATACACGAGGTACCAGTACCAAGTCGATTTGTGGGGGTACGAGGTAATTGAGGTAGATATGTATGTAGGGATAAAGTGACTAGGCAACAGGGTAGATAATAAAGAGGAACAACAACATATGTGATGAGTCAAAAGAGTTAGTGCAGAAAGGGTCAATGCAGATAGTTAAATATTTAACCAATAGCTATCCGGACTAACTATTTACCAGTCTTATGGCTTGGGGGTAGCATCGGTACCAATTGCCATGTGGTAGCAGAGAGAACAGTCTTTGTGTCACGCCCTGGCCTTAGTATTCTTTGTTTTCTTTATTATTTTAGTTAGGTCAGGGTGTGACATGGGGTATGTTTGTGTTTTTGTCTTGTCTTGGGTGGTTGTAGTGTCTAGGGGGATTTGTTAGAGTGTATGGGTTTGTGTTGAGTGAATGTTTCTAGGGAGGTCTATGGTTGAGTGAATGTGTCTAGGTATGTCTATGGTTGCCTGAGTGGTTCTCAATCAGAGACAGATGTTTTTCATTTGTCTCTGATTGGGAGCCATATTTAAGGCGGCCATAGGCATCATGTATTTGTGGGTAATTGTCTATGTTGAACGTTTGTTGCTTGTCCATGCACTTACGTCATTTAGCTTCACGGTCGTTTGTTGTTTTGGTTTGTTTTGTGTATAGTGTTCGTTTTCGTGTTTTTCCTTTCATCTAATAAAAGAAGATGTATTTTGCACACGCTGCGCCTTGGTCATCTCTCTCTCCTATAGACGATCGTGACAGAATTACCCACCAAAGGACCAAGCAGCGTGTGAAACAGCAACAGGACCCACCTACACAGGATTCATGGACATGGGAGGAGATATTGGATGGTAAGGGACCTTGGGCTCAACCTGGAGAATATCGCCGCCCCAAAGCTGAGCTGGAGGCAGCGAAAGCAGAGAGGCGGAGATATGAGGAGGCAGCACGGAGGCAAGGCTGGAAGCCCGTGAGTACAACCCAAAAATGTCTTGGGGGGGGGCTTAAAGGGAGTGTGGCGAAGTCAGGTAGGAGACCTGCGCATACTCCCTGTACTTACCGTGGAGAGCGAGAGTACGGGCAGACACCGTGTTACGCAGTAGAGCGCATGGTGTCTCCTGTACGCGTGCATAGCCCGGTTCGGTACATTCCAGCTCCACGTATCGGCCGGGCTAGATTGAGCGTTGACCCGGATGTCATGAAGCCGGCCCAACGCATCTGGCCACCAGTGCGTCTCCTCGGGCCGGCTTACATGGCACCAGCCTTACGTATGGTGTCCCCGGTTCGCCTACATAGGCCGGTGCGGGTTATTCCACCTACCCGCACTGGTCGGGCGACGGGGAGCATACAACCAGGTAAGGTTGGGCAGGCTCAGTGCTCAAGGGAGCCAGTACGCCTGCACGGTCCGGTATTTCCGGCGCCACCTCCCCGCTCCAGCCCAGTACCACCAGTGCCTACACCACGCACCAGGCTTCCAGTGCGTCTCCAGAGCCCAGTTCCTCCTCCACGCACTAGCGCTGTGGTGCGTGTCTCCAGCCCATTACCACCAGTGCCTACACCACGCACCAAGCCTCCTGTGCGTTTCCAGAGTCCTGTGCGTCCTGTTGCTGCTCCCCGCACTAGCCCTGAGATGCGTGTCCCCAGCCCGGTACCACCAGTTCCGGCACCACGCACCAGGCCTAATGTGCGTCTCCAGGGTCCAGTATGCCCTGTTCCTTCTTCCCGCACTAGCCCTGAGGTGCGTGCCCTCAGCCCGGTACCACCTGTTCCGGCACCACGCACCAGGCCTACAGTGCGCCTCAGCCGGCCAGAGCTGCCCGTCTGCCAAGCGCCATCTGAGCCATCCGTCTACCCAGCGCCATCTGAGCCATCCGTCTACCCAGCGCCATCTGAGCCATCCGTCTACCAAGCGCCGTCAGAGCCATCCGTATGTCCCGAGCCGTCAGAGCCGCCCGTCTGTCCCGAGCCGTCAGAGCCGTTCGTCAGTCAGGAGCCGCTAGAGCCGTTCGTCAGACAGGATCTGCCAGAGCCGCCAACCAGACAGGATCTGCCAGAGCCGCCAACCAGACAGGATCTGCCAGAGCCGCCCGCCAGCCAGGATCTGCCAGAGCCGCCCGCCAGCCAGGATCTGCCAGAGCCGCCCGCCAGCCATGAGCAGCCAGAGTCGCCCGCCAGCCATGAGCAGCCAGAGTCGCCCGCCAGCCATGAGCAGCCAGAGTCGCCCGCCAGCCATGAGCAGCCAGAGTCGCCCGCCAGCCATGAGCAGCCAGAGTCGCCCGCCAGCCAGGATCTACCAGAGACACCGAAGCGGATATTGACAATGCTGGAGTGGGGGCCACGTCCCGCACCCGAGCCGCCGCCATATTAAGGCCCACCCCGGACCCTCCCTTTATGTGTCAGGTTTTGCGGCCGGAGTCCGCACCTTTTGGGGGGGGTACTGTCACGCCCTGGCCTTAGTATTCTTTGTTTTCTTTATTATTTTAGTTAGGTCAGGGTGTGACATGGGGTATGTTTGTGTTTTTGTCTTGTCTTGGGTGGTTGTAGTGTCTAGGGGGATTTGTTAGAGTGTATGGGTTTGTGTTGAGTGAATGTTTCTAGGGAGGTCTATGGTTGAGTGAATGTGTCTAGGTACAGTGGGGAGAACAAGTATTTGATACACTGCCAATTTTGCAGGTTTTCCTACTTACAAAACATGTAGAGGTCTGTAATTTTTATCATAGGTACACTTCAACTGTGAGAGACGGAATCTAAAACAAAAATCCAGAAAATCACATTGTATGATTTTTAAGTAATTAATTTGCATTTTATTGCATGACATAAGTATTTGATCACCTACCAACCAGTAAGAATTCCGGCTCTCACAGACCTGTTAGTTTTTCTTTAACCTCTCTAGGATGAGAGTGGCGCTAGCGGCACTCCCCCCCCACCCCCACTGAAAAACCAGTGCCGCGAAATTCAAAAAAAATATTTTTTTTAAATATTTAACTTTCACACATTAAAGTCCAATACAGCTAATGAAAGACACAGATCTTGTGAATCCAGTCAACATGTCCGATTTTTTAAATGTTTTACAGGGAAGACACAATATGTAAAGATGTACATCTATTACCTAAAAACACATTAGCATAATCCACCATCTTTTATTTGTCCACCAACACCAGTAGCTATCACCAATTCGGCTAAACTAAGATATTTATAGCCCCTAACCAATAAAAAAACTCATCAGATGACAGTCTGATAACATATTTATGGTATGGGATAGGTTTTGTTAGAAAAAAGTGCATATTTCAGGTAGATATCATAGTTTACAATTGCACCCACCGTCACAAATGGAATAGAAAAACTACTTAGAGCAACGTGTTTACCTACTTACTAATCATCAAACATTTCGTAAAAATACACAGCATACACGAATCGAAAGACACAGATCCTGTGAATACAGACAATATTTCAGATTTTCTAAGTGTCTTACAGCGAAAACACAATAAATCGTTATATTAGCATAGCACATAGCACATAGCAGCCCAGCATTGATTCTAGCCAAAGTGAGCGATAAAAGTAAACATCGCCAAAATATATTAATTTTTTCACTAACCTTCTCAGAATTCTTCAGATGACACTCCTGTAACATCATATTACACAATCCATATAGAGTTTGATCGAAAATGTTTATATTTAGCCACCAAAATCATGGTTAGACAATGTGGAATGTAGCTCAGCTGGTCAGAAAAAGTCTGTGCGCCACTTAGACAGTGATCTACTCTTATACATAAATACTCATAAACGTGACTAAAAAATATAGGGTGGACAGGGATTGATAGACAATTTAATTCTTAATACAATCGCGGAATTACATTTTTTAAATTATCCTTACTTTTCAATACAGCTTGCGCCAAGCGAGGCTACGTCAAAAAACATGGCGTCCGAAGCCACTAAAACTTTTCGACAGAAACACGATTTATCATAATAAAAATGTCCTACTTTGAGCTGTTCTTCCATCGGTATCTTGGGCAAAGGATCCTTTCTTGGGTCCAATCGTCTTTTGGTGGAAAGCTGTCCTCTTGCCATGTGGAAATGCCAACTGCGTTCGGGATGAACTGGAAGCGTGCCCAGCAATTCACAGCCTTTCAGAAATAAATGTCCCAAAATCGCACTAAACGGATATAAATTGCTATAAAACGCTTTAAATTAACTACCTTATGATGTTTTTAACTCCCATAACGAGTAGAAACATGACCCGAGTAATATTACTCCCTCCACTAATGCTTGGAACAGGTGCGGGTCGGTGCCCTCTATGCGCATGACGCAGCTCCAAAAGAATGACTAGGCTCAGGGTTTTTTAATTTATAGTGCCTGTGAACGCGCAATCGACCCGATTCAAATCGTCATCACGTAAAGACATCCAGGGGAAGACGTAAGCAGTGTCCGTATAGTCATAGCAATAACAGTGGCCTTTTAACCTTTACCGAACCTCAACCCCGTATCCGGGATCACCCCCCACCCCCCACACACTGATTAGCATAGATAGCATAGCTTCAGAAGTAGATAGTAGCATCTAAATATCATTAAATCACAAGTCCAAGACACCAGATGAAAGATACAGATCTTGTGAATAAAGCCACCATTTCAGATTTTTAAAATGTTTTACAGGGAAGACAAAATATGTAAATCTATTAGCTAAACACGTTAGCAAAATACACCACTATTCTAACTCCATCAGTTTCTTACTCCTTCAGGTGCTATCACCAATTCGGCTCAACTAAGATATTGATATCCACTAACCAAGAAAAAACCTCTTCAGATGACAGTCTGATAACATATTCATGGTATAGGATAGTTTTTGTTAGAAAAAAGTGCATATTTCAGGTAGAAATCACAGTTTACAATTGCACCGACCATCGCAAATCGACTAGAATTACTAGATAGAGCAACGTGTATGACCAATTTACTCATCATAAAACATTTCATAAGAATAGACAAAGCATAGCAATGGAAAGACCCAGATCTTGTGATTCCAGACAATATTTCAGATTTTCTAAGCGTTTTACAGCGAAAACACAATAAATCGATAAGTTAGCATACTACATGTGAAAACGTTACCAGAGCATCGATTCCAGCCAAAGAGCGCTATAACGTAATCACCGCCAAAAGATATTAATTTTTTCACTAACCTTCTCAGAATTCTTCCGATGACACTCCTGTAACATCATTTTACAACATACATATACAGTTTGTTCGAAAAGGTGCATATTTAGCCATACAAAACCGTGGTTACACAATAAAAATACTAGGAAATCAAGCCTCAATATGTCTGACGTCATCTATCAGAGTGATCTAGTTTAATTAAAAGCTAATCATATACTTGACTAAAAAATACAGGGTTGACAGGAATCGAAAGACAAATTAGTTCTTAATGCAACCGCTGATTTACATTTTTAAAATTATCCTTACTTTTCAATACAGGGTTGGCCAAGTGAAGCTATACCAAACAAAATGGCGATGTATGCGTTTAAAATATTTCGACAGAAACACGGTTTATCATATTAAATATTGCTTACTTTGAGCTGATCTTCCATCATATTCTTGGGCAATGTATCCTTTCTATGTTATAAACGTCTTTTGGTCGATAGATGTCCTCTGTCCTTCGAAATGTCCACTAACAACGACCGAGACCGCGAAACGTTCCCAAAGCTAGAAAGTGCACGACAAATAAATTCCTCAGAATCGCACTAAACGGATATAAATTGCTATAAAACGGTTAAAATTAATTACATTATGATGTTTTTAACAACTATAACGACTGAAAACATGACCGGAGAAATATAGCTGGTTAGAAAACGATTTGGAACGAGGCAGGTCCGATGGCCTTCACGCTTGAGGCGCACGTTGAGAAAGGGCGGTCTCTGTACATTTTGGTCATTTATAATGGCTGTGAACGTCCCATCGATTTCATTGAAAACGTGATGACGTACAGACACCCAGAGGAAGACGTAGGCAGTGTCGGTTTCTTCATAGCATTCACTGTGGCCTTATAAACAGACCCCAGATCAGAGGTAAAAATTTCTGAAATCTGAACCCTGTCATGAAAAGTGCTGTAAAAATTGTTCTGTACCACTCAGAGACAAAATTTCAACTCCTATAGAAACTATAGACTGTTTTCTATCCAATAATAACAATAATATGCATATTGTACGATCAAGAATTTAGCACGAGGCAGTTTAATTTGGAGACCCAAATATGCTAATGCGGAACAGCACCCCCTATAGTTGCAAGAAGTTAACTGACTCCAGAGCAGTGGCCAAAATTTCTGGAATCTGACTCCATGTCAGGGAAATTGCTGTAGAATGGGCTCTGTTCCACTTAGAGACAAAATTTCAACTCCTATAGAAACTATAGACTGTTTTCTATCCAATACTAATAATAATATGCATATTGTACGATCAAGAACTTTGTGGGAAGCCGTTTCAAAAAATTACACGATTAGCATAAATAGCCACAACAGCGCCCTCATCCCCAACAGGTTAAGAAGCCCTCCTGTTCTCCACTCATTACCTGTATTAACTGCACCTGTTTGAACTCGTTACCTGTAAAAAAGACACCTGTCCACACACTCAATCAAACAGACTCCAACCTCTCCACAATGGCCAAGACCAGAGAGCTGTGTAAGGACATCAGGGATAAAATTGTAGACCTGCACAAGGCTGGGATGGGCTACAGGACAATAGGCAAGCAGCTTGGTGAGAAGGCAACAACTGTTGGCGCAATTATTAGAAAATGGAAGAAGTTCAAGATGACGGTCAATCACCCTCGGTCTGGGGCTCCATGCAAGATCTCACCTCGTGGGGCATCAATGATCATGAGGAAGGTGAGGGATTAGCCCAGAACTACACGGCAGGACCTGGTCAATGACCTGAAGAGAGCTGGGACCACAGTCTCAAAGTAAACCATTAGTAACACACTACGCCGTCATGGATTAAAATCCTGCAGTGCACGCAAGGTCCCCCTGCTCAAGCCAGCGCATGTCCAGGCCCGTCTGAAAATTGCCAATGACCATCTGGATGATCCAGAGGAGGAATGGGAGAAGGTCATGTGGTCTGATGAGACAAAAATAGAGCTTTTTGGTCTAAACTCCACTCGCCGTGTTTGGAGGAAGAAGAAGGATGAGTACAACCCCAAGAACACCATCCCAACCGTGAAGCCTGGACGTGGAAACATCATTCTTTGGGGATGCTTTTCTGCAAAGGGGACAGGACGACTGCACCGTATTGAGGGGAGGATGGATGGGGCCATGTATCGCGAGATCTTGGCCAACAACCTCCTTCCCTCAGTAAAAGCATTGAAGATGGGTCGTGGCTGGGTCTTCCAGCATGACAACAACCCGAAACACACAGCCAGGGCAACTAAGGAGTGGCTCCGTAAGAAGCATCTCAAGGTCCTGGAGTGGCCTAGCCAGTCTCCAGACCTGAACCCAATAGAAAATCTTTGGAGGGAGCTGAAAGTCCGTATTGCCCAGCGACAGCCCCGAAACCTGAAGGATCTGGAGAAGATCTGTATGGAGGAGTGGGCCAAAATCCCTGCTGCAGTGTGTGCAAACCTGGTCAAGAACTACAGGAAACGTATGATCTCTGTAATTGCAAACAAAGGCTTCTGTACCAAATATTAAGTTCTGCTTTTCGGATGTATCAAATACTTATGTCATGCAATAAAATGCAAATTAATTACTTAAAAATCATACAATGTGATTTTCTGGATTTTTGTTTAAGATTCCGCCTCTCACAGTTGAAGTGTACCTATGATAAAAATTACAGACCTCTACATGCTTTGTAAGTAGGAAAACCTGCAAAATTGGCAGTGTATCAAATACTTGTTCTCCCCACTGTATGTCTATGGTTGCCTGAGTGGTTCTCAATCAGAGACAGATGTTTTTCATTTGTCTCTGATTGGGAGCCATATTTAAGGCGGCCATAGGCATCATGTATTTGTGGGTAATTGTCTATGTTGAACGTTTGTTGCTTGTCCATGCACTTACGTAATTTAGCTTCACGGTCGTTTGTTGTTTTGGTTTGTTTTGTGTATAGTGTTCGTTTTCGTGTTTTTCCTTTCTTCTAATAAAAGAGGATGTATTTTGCACACGCTGCGCCTTGGTCATCTCTCTCTCCTATAGACGATCGTGACACTTTGACTTTGGTGGCTGGAGTCTTTTTATTAATTTTTTATAAAAAATAAAAAAACATTTATCCCATTTTCTCCCCAATTTTCGTGGTATCCAATCGCTAGTAATTACTAACTTGTCTCATCGCTACAACTCCCGTACGGGCTCGGGAGAGACGAAGGTCGAAAGCCATGCGTCCTCCGAAGCACAACCCAACCAAGCCGCACTGCTTCTTAACACAGCGCGCCTCCAACCCGGAAGCCAGCCGCACCAATGTGTCGGAGGAAACACCGTGTACCTGGCCCCCTTGGTTAGCGCGCACTGCGCCCGGCCCGCCACAGGAGTCGCTGGAGCGCGATGAGACAAGGATATCCCTACCGGCCAAACCCTCCCTAACCCGGACGACGCTATGCCAATTGTGCGTCGCCCCACGGACCTCCCGGTCTCGGCCGGCTGCGACAGAGCCTGGGCGCGAACCCAGAGACTCTGGTGGCGCAGCTAGCACTGCGATGCAGTGCCCTAGACCACTGCGAGTGGCTGGAGTCTTTGACAATTTTTAGGGCCTTCCTCTGGCACCGCCTGGTATAGAGGTCCTGGATGGCAATGAGCTGGGCAGCATGGAGCTCGGCCCCAGTGATGTACTGGGCTGTATGCACTACCCTCTGTAGCGCCTTGCAATCGGATGCCAAGCAGTTTCCATTCCAAGCGGTGATGCAGTCAGTCAAGATGCTCTCAATGGTGCATCAGCATAACTCTTTGAGAATCTGAGGATCCCTCTTTACGACTGTGTTGGTGTGTGTGGACCATGATAATTTCTTAGTGATGTGGACACTGAGGAACTTGTGGACACTGAGGAAGCTCTTGACCTGCTCCTCTACAGCCCCGTCGATGTGGATGGGGGGCGTGATCGGCCCTCTGTTTCCTGTAGTCAAGCGCTTTTGTTTTTCTGACGTTGAGGGAGAGGTTGTTGTCCTGGCGCAACACTGCCACTAATACAATGCATCTCTCTGTGCCCCAGCAGTGGAGGCTGCTGAGGGGAGGACAGCTCATAATAATGGCTGGAACGGCGCGAATGGAATGGCATCAAACATATGGAAACCATGTGCTTGATGTTGTTGATATCTTTCCACTTATTCCATTCTAGCCATTACCATGAGCCCGTCCTCCCCAATTAAGGTGCTACCAACGTCCTGAGTGCCCCAGGTATTTCTTTCTTTCCTCATCTGTTTTCTGCACAAACTCCTCCCCCTCTCTCTTCCCCACATCCAACTCCCTCTATACTTAAAAGAATTCCTACAACAGGAATTAATTCATTATTTGATTAAACAAACAAATTGAGAAATGAATCTAAGGTAGGCAGGCTGGAACTGCTAGGAGAAGTGTTCTGTTCTGTACGGCTCCATACAGCCTAGCGTCTCTAGAGGGAGAACACTCCAAGTCGTCAGGCCTAGAAGCTATAAAATAATGCCTTACAATAATACGGTATGTACTACCGAGGCCCTCTGAGCGCTGCTGCTGTTTGTTCCAGAGTTATTACCCCAAATATGAAATTAACCTTTTCCACTGGAGAGGAATGCCTGCCTCACTAATATATCTGGCTGTGATGCTGACAGGGTCCACTGACGGGTTTGGGAGAATTATTACAACCTAAAGAGGAAACTTCCAAAATTATAGTTCTTGCCATCATCATTACCGGTCATCATCATTACCATCATCTTCGTCTTCAGAAAAAGTACACTGGAAATAATACTTACAAAAGCAGCATTCTCATCGTCACCGGTTGCATCACCGCCTGGTATGGCAACTGCTCGGCATCTGACTGTAAGGAGCTACAGAGGGTAGTGCGTATGGCCCAGTACATCACTGGGGCCAAGCTTCCTGCCATCCAGGACCTATATAATAAGCGGTGTCAGAGGAAAGTCCATAAAATTGTCAGAGACTCCAGTCACCCAAGTCATAGACTGTTTTCTCTGCTACAGCACGGCAAGCGGTACCGGAGCGCCAAGTCTAGGACCAAAAGGCTCCTTAACAGCTTCTACCCCCAAGTCAGAAGACTGCTGAAAAATTAACCAAATGGCCACTGGACTATTACATTGACCCCCCCCCCCCCCCCCTCCCCCAGGGGAATTGTTTGTACACTGCTGCTACTTGCTGTTTATTATCTGTGCATAGTTACTTCACCCCTACCTACATGTACAAATGACCTCAACTAACCTGAACCCCCGCACACTGACTCGGTACCAGTACCCCCTGTATATAGCCTCGTTATTGTTGTGTTATTGTGTTACTTTTTTTTTTTTATTTTTTTTTTATTATTATTATTATATTTAAATATTTTTTACTTGAGTTTGTTTTCTTCTAATACGCGGTGTCAGAGGAAAGTCCATAAAATTGTCAGAGACTCCAGTCACCCAAGTCATAGACTGTTTTCTCTGCTACAGCACGGCAAGCGGTACCGGAGCGCCAAGTCTAGGACCAAAAGGCTCCTTAACAGCTTCTACCCCCAAGTCATAAGACTGCTGAACAATTAATCAAATGGCCACTGGACTATTACATTGACCCCCCCACCCCCCCCCCCTCCCCCAGGGGAATTGTTTGTACACTGCTGCTACTTGCTGTTTATTATCTGTGCATAGTTACTTCACCCCTACCTACATGTACAAATGACCTCAACTAACCTGAACCCCCGCACACTGACTCGGTACCAGTACCCCCTGTATATAGCCTCGTTATTGTTGTGTTATTGTGTTACTTTTTTTTATTTTTTTTATTTTTTATTATTATTATTATATTTAAATATTTTTTACTTGAGTTTGTTTTCTTCTAATACGCGGTGTCAGAGGAAAGTCCATAAAATTGTCAGAGACTCCAGTCACCCAAGTCATAGACTGTTTTCTCTGCTACAGCACGGCAAGCGGTACCGGAGCGCCAAGTCTAGGACCAAAAGGCTCCTTAACAGCTTCTACCCCCAAGTCATAAGACTGCTGAACAATTAATCAAATGGCAACTGGACTATTACATTGACCCCCCCCCCCCCCCCCCTCCCCCAGGGGAATTGTTTGTACACTGCTGCTACTTGCTGTTTGCTCAACTAACCTGAACCCCCGCACACTGACTCGGTACCAGTACCCCCTGTATATAGCCTCGTTATTGTTGTGTTATTGTGTTACTTTTTTATAATTTTTTTGTTTTTTATTATTATTATTATATTTAAATATTTTTTACTTGAGTTTGTTTGGTAAATATTTGCTTAACTTTTCTTGAACTGCACTGTTGGTTAAGGGCTTGTAAGTAAGCATTTCTCGGTAAGGTCTACACTTGTATTTGGCGCATGTGACAAATAAAGTTTGATTTGATTTGATCATCACCATCATCATCATCTTCAGTTTTTTTTTACATAAAAAAAATTAAGAATATTATAACATACAATCTACCTACAGTGAAGCATTTACATTACATTCAACCATCTTACATCTCCCATCCAGAGCGACCCACAGGAGCAACCAGGGCCAAGCGCCCCACCCCTGGGCACATCGACAGATGTCCCACCAAGTGTAAAAAAATGGGGACCTGAACCAGCGACCTATCGGCCACCGGCCCAACCTCCCAACCGCCAGGCCACCAACTGTCCAAGATCCCCCCCCCCCACAGTTCCCCGAGAGCTGCACCTCACCCATCCGAGACCCCCGTCCCCCACCTCTCTCTCCATTTTATCAACTAGCACATTTGAGTTCAACCATCATTTTTGTTCTTTTCTGGGGGATGAAATAGAAATTTTTATTGTAACCACCTCTGCATTGCTTGTTTGAAAAAAATAGATACTTTGAACAAGGTTTCATTTTCAATTAACAAAAAATTTGACATGGCAATCTGCACAAAGGCAAAAAGGCAATTTTTAAACAATGGATGAGCTTTTCTTAGTAATCTACTTGAGAACCATTTTGGGTTCAAGAAAAACTTTTGTATTAGTGAAGCTTTTAGAGAGAGGTTAACCTGTCTAGGATGAGAGTGGCGCTAGCGGCACTCCCCCCCCACCCCCACTGAAAAACCAGTGCCGCGAAATTCAAAAAAAATATTTTTTTTAAATATTTAACTTTCACACATTAAAGTCCAATACAGCTAATGAAAGACGCAGATCTTGTGAATCCAGTCAACATGTCCGATTTTTTAAATGTTTTACAGGGAAATGTTTTTTAAATGTTTTATATGTAAAGATGTACACATTAGCACCTAAAAACACATTAGCATAATCCACCATCTTTTATTTGTCCACCAACACCAGTAGCTATCACCAATTCGGCTAAACTAAGATATTTATAGCCCCTAACCAAGAAAAAAACTAATCAGATGACAGTCTGATAACATATTTATGGTATGGGATAGGTTTTGTTAGAAAAAAGTGCATATTTCAGGTAGATGGCATCGGTTACAATTGCACCCACCGTCACAAATGGAATAGACAAACTACTTAGAGCAACGTGTTTACCTACTTACTAATCATCAAACATTTCGTAAAAATACACAGCATACACGAATCGAAAGACACAGATCCTGTGAATACAGACAATATTTCAGATTTTCTAAGTGTCTTACAGCGAAAACACAATAAATCGTTATATTAGCATAGCACATAGCACATAGCAGCCCAGCATTGATTCTAGCCAAAGTGAGCGATAAAAGTAAACATCGCCAAAATATATTAATTTTTTCACTAACCTTCTCAGAATTCTTCAGATGACACTCCTGTAACATCATATTACACAATCCATATAGAGTTTGATCGAAAATGTTTATATTTAGCCACCAAAATCATGGTTAGACAATGTGAAATGTAGACAAGCTGGTAAAGAAAAAGTCCTTGCGCCACTTAGACAGTGATCTACTCTTATACATAAATACTCATAAACGTGACTAAAAAATATAGGGTGGACAGGGATTGATAGACAATTTAATTCTTAATACAATTGCGTTATTACATTTTTTAATTTATCCTTACTTTTCAATACAGTTTGCGCCAAGCGAAGCTACGTCAAAAAACATGGCGTCCTAAGCCACTAAAATGTTTCGACAGAAACACGATTTATCATAATAAAAATGTCCTACCTTGAGCTGTTCTTCCATCAGTATCTTGGGCAAAGGATCCTTTCTTGGGAGAAATCGTCTTTTGGTGGAAAGCTGTCCTCTTGCCATGTGGAAATGTCAACTGCGTTCGGGATGAACTGAAAAGCGTGCCCAACTTTTCACATCGTTGCAAAAATAAATGTCCCAAAATCGCACTAAACGGATATAAATTGCTATAAAACGCTTTAAATTAACTACCTTATGATGTTTTTAACTCCTATAACGAGTGAAAAGATGACCGGAGAAATATAACAGGCTAAACTAACGCTTGGAACAGGAGCGGGTCGGTGTCCAGCACGCGCGTTACGCAGCAAGGAAAGACTGATTAGCCTCAGGGTTTTTTAATTTATAGTGCCTGTGAACGCGCAATCGACACGATTCAAATCGTCATCACGTAAAGACATCCAGGGGAAGACGTAAGCAGTGTCCGTATAGTCATAGCAATAACAGTGGCCTTTTAACTGACTCCAGACCAGTGGCCAAAATTTCTGGAATCTGACTCCATGTCAGGGAAATTGCTGTAGAATGGGCTCTGTTCCACTTAGAGACAAAATTTCAACTCCTATAGAAACTATAGACTGTTTTCTATCCAATAATAATAATAATATGCATATTGTACGATCAAGAACTTTGTGGGAAGCCGTTTCAAAAAATTACACGATTAGCATAAATAGCCACAACAGCGCCCTCATCCCCAACAGGTTAAGTGCTTTTATATTTAATTATCTCAACCGACGCAGTTCATATTCTGTCACACCCTGATCTGTTTCACCTGTCTTAGTGATTGTCTCCACCCCCCTCCAGGTGTCGCCCATCTTCCCCATTATCCCCTGTGTATTTATACCCGTGTTCTCTGTTTGTCTGTTGCCAGTTCGTCTTGTTTGTCAAGCCAACCAGCATTTTTGTGTCAGCTCCTGCTTTCCCCCAGTCTCTCTTTTCTCGTCCTCCTGGTTTTTGACCCTTGCCTGTCCAGACCCTGTACCCACCTGCCTGACCACTCTGCCTGCCCCTGACCCTGAGCCTGCCTGCCGTAATGTACCTTTGCCCCACCTCTGGATTACCGACCTCTGCTTGACCTGACTCTGAGCCTGCCTGCCATCCTGTACCTTTGCCCCTGTTGCTGTAATAAACATTGTTACTTCGACACGGTCTGCATCTGGGTCTTACCTTGATACCTGATAATATTGATTACAGGTAAATAGGCACGCTTTATATTGTCTGGTTTAGCATCCCAGAAAAGGAACATATTTTTTTGCTCATATGATTTGAAAAATTAATCATCAGGAGTAGGCAGCACCATAAGTGAGTAAACTGAGATATGACTAAGGAGTTACTCAGTGTAATTTCTTCCATAAATAAATAATTTACCTCTCCATGGTTGCAGGATCTTGTCTATTTTTACTAGTTTTCTATTACAATTTGTGGTGAAGAGCTCATTTATATATTTTGTGATATGAATACCAAGTATGTCTACTTCACCATCAGCCAATTTTATAAAAGTTGTGTTTTTTTAAAGATCCAAAACGTAATAGGTACACTTATCATAAATTAGGTTTTTGTTCAAAGAGGCCAGAAAAGAGACATTGCAGGGATCTAGCTTGCGGACTTTATATAAAACTTGAGTCGTCGGCATACATGGAAACCTTTGTTTTTAAGCCTTGGATTTCTAATCCTCAAATGTTGTTATTTTATCTGATTTTAATATCTAGCATTTCAATGGCCATAACAAATAGATATGGTGACAGGGGACACCCTTGTTTAACTCCTCTTGACAGTTAAAAAAAAATCATGGCATTTATATTTAAAATCCAGTCTTACTTTATCAAAGGCCTTTTCAAAATCCACTATGAATACCAGGCCTGGCTTCGTAGATGTTTCTTGTTGTTCTATTATTTCTAGTAGTTGTCGTATATTATCTCCAATGTATCGTCCATGTAAAAAAACAATATGTAATGGTGTGTGGGTAAAATCACTGGGGAAGCAATTTAGTCCAATCAACATAAGCTAAATATGAGTGGCTGTCCATGGTTCTGATTTCTGTTTGCGTGTGTGTGTGTGTGTGTGTGTGCGCACGCGCTTTCGTGCAAGTACACAAACATGCTGACTCCCCCTACTTGTAGAGAAACGCCAAAGCCATCCTCCTCTCTTTCATCTTGATGAAACGGTCTATCACTCTGTCAAACAGTACAGGCTTTTAGTTTTTGTTGTCCTAGGCTACTTGGCTAAAATTCTTGCTCGCTAGAATAACGTCCATTCATGGGCAACGTCTAATGCTGTCTGATCCAAGCGAGTATGACATTGTTGCTGCCAGTCGCATTGAATGCAAGGGAAGCCAGAGAGCATTTGGACTCCCTTGACAAAAAAGCATACAACATTTACCAATCAGCGTTGAGCTGTACTGGAAAAAATTCAGCAATAAATAATTTTGTCTTAGTTAAGAATATCTTGTCCTCCAGTAGACTTTCCAATATCCCTATCCACGTGGTAATTCTGTAAGTTGGGCTCCCGAGTGGCGCAGTGGTCTAAGGCACTGCATCTCAGTGCTTGATGCATCACTACAGACACCCTGGTTTGAGTCCAGTCTGTATCAGACCGCCGTGATTGGGAGTCCCATAGGGCCGGGCACAATTGGCCCAGCGTCGTCTGGGTTTGGCCGGTGTAGGCCGTCATTGTAAATAAGAATTTGTTCTTAACTGACTTGCCTAGTTAAATTTAAAAAAAGGCCAATTAGATGATGGTCCGATCGCATTCTGTCTCCTATCAATACTTTATAAATATATGATCCAAGAGAGAAAGAGATAAGAAAGTAGTCAAGACAACTAGCTTGATCAAGTATACTCCCTGTTTATTTCACTAGGTCTCCAAATATCCACTATTTCTAATGTGTCCATAATATTTGTGATCTCCTTAAGGGCATGGGGATGATAGTATGTAGAGTGATTTCCTTTGCGGTCCCCCTTGTTGCCTTGTCCCCCAGGCTTGTTGCCTGTAAGTTCAGTAAATTGGTATAAATATTTTCAAAGAAGTATGGATCATCCTGATTTGGAATCATATAGATTAAGTAGCCAAATCTGTTTTTCATCCACCTTTATATTTAAAAGGATCCACCTTCCTTGCTTACTATTCCTTACTATTTGCACATTCGGATTGAAATTTTTGTTAATTAATATCATCATACCTTTTGAGTTCATTTGTCGATGACAGAAAATTGTTTCACCACCCCATTCCTTTTTCCACGCAACTTCATCTAAGGATGAAGAGTGAGCTTCCTGTCAACAGTATATGTCATATTCCTTGTCTTTTAGCCACGTAAAGACCGATTGTCTTTTCTGATAATCTGCTGAGCCATTACAATTATAACTAGCTATACTTATTTCATCTCAGTCACGTTCGTCGTATGAATCGGACCAAGGTGCAGCGTGGTATGCGTACATTCTTCTTTAATAAAGAAAGAACACTGAACAAATTAACAAAACAACAAAACGAACGAAACATGAAGCTATATGAAATAGTGCAGACAGGCAACTAAACATAGAATAAGAACCCACAAACACCAAAGGGGAAATGGCTACCTAAATATGATCTCCAATCAGAGACAACGATAAACAGCTGCCTCTGATTGGGAACCATATCAGGCCACCATAAACATTCAAATACCTAGACCTACAAAACCCTAGACATACAAAAACCCTAGACAATACAAAACCCCCAGACAATAAAAAACTAGCGTATCCACCCTAGTCACACCCTGACCTAACAAAAATATAAAGAAAACAGAGATATCTCAGGTCAGGGCGTGACAATCTCTTACCATAACTAGATACTATTCTCAGTCTAAATTGACCATAATCAGTGCATGTAAAGTTAGTGCCATAAGAGCTATTATGACAGTCAAAAATAGAGATTTCAAATGTCTGATGTTTAGAATTTAAAAAACAGATTCTAGCAATATGCACAAAGCAACTGGTGGTTTCATGTTATTTTTGAGTGCATTTTGTTTTTTTATTCCCTTGTCTGTTTGGCTGTGAGTCAATGCAACAGATGTTAGAAAATTGAGTCAGGATATTATGTGTGTAGTAGATCTAGGTAGGTTTAGTGATAAGAGTAAGACTGTAATGTGTGATGTCTAAATAAATAATAACCCAATTTGCATGGTTGAGTGTCTATGTGTGTAACATGAAGTGAGTATATTCATGATGATAATTGTAATCCATATTGTATCACCATCATAGTTGCATCAAAATTACATTAAATATCACTTTCATAGAAAAACACATCCCAGCATTTCCATAGTAACTGACGTTTCACATGATTATGAAAGAGACATTGCATTACTATAGAGACGGCTTCACTACAGTACAAATGTATCCCGTACAATATGTTGTTACTCCCCAATGCCCCTATTCTGATATCTTCCCCTTTCTTGTTGTAAACATAGATAAACATGTAGACAATGACAATGTTCCTGTTCTGATATCTTCCCCTTTCTTGTTGTAAACATAAATATGTAGACAAAGACATACAAAAGATACACAAACAAAAAACATATTCAATTATAGAAAAGTTCTTGACAATGGAGAGAGGGAAAGAAGAGGAGAGAGAAAGAGAGTGAGAGAAGAGAGAGAGATCAAGTGTGTGTGTGCATCCGTATGTGTAAGCGAGCGTGTAATTGAGTGTGTGTGCGCGTGTATCAACTTCATTGTGTTCATTTAACAGTCCCCGTTATTTTTTCCGTAACCTGATGTCCCCGTAGAATATTGTACAGCCGTGTTGTTATGGAGCTGTCTCAGAAAAGCTGTCCGTCTATAAAGATTTTGTCCACAGTGAGAAAGGCATGCTTACCCCTCTCCCTCTGTTGCCTCTGTACAGGATACAGCTCCTCTTCAGTGTTATTACCTCCATGGAAACGAAATAATAGAAAATAAAACTTTATCGACCACACAATTATGGACATTCACAAAAATATGTTGAGCACTGCAGCATTATCAATAACAAGATCATAACCTTCATAATGTTCATCTTCATCATCCTCGTCATTATCATCAGCAGCAAAAGCAGTAGCTAAAGAATCTAAATGTTCATCATCATCATCATCATCATCATCATCATCACCACCATCATGTTTCATGTTTAAATCAATAGTGTGGGCTGGGCCAGCTAGCAGCTAATGCAACAGAGGGGCTGTCCATTACCCGGAGTGGACCAATTTCAAGAGTGCTTTGCCATTGTTTTATTACAGCTCAAGGTCAGCTGAGGAAGATGAAGTAGCCTGTGCTTCCCATCTAGCATGGCCTAATTTATCACTCTCATTCCCCCACTACACCCTCTCTCCCACTGGGGACGCAGGCAGCACCGCAGCACCGCAGCACCGCAGCACCGCAGCATCCATCGCAGCACCGCAGCATCGCAGCACCGCAGCATCGCAGCACCGCAGCATCGCAGCATCGCATCACCGCAGCACCGCAGCACCGCATCGCAGCATCGCAGCACAGCAGCACCGCAGCACCGCATTGCAGCATCGCAGCACAGCAGCACAGCAGCACCGCAGCACCGCAGCACCGCAGCACCGCAGCATCGCAGCACCGCAGCACAGGGTCCTGGATATTACAGCTGGGGCTGACCTGGGGATGGTTCAACCTGAACGCAGCACGCCACAGGGCCCTGCACAGGACCATGCCAACAGCAGGATGCTCCCATGGGTGAAGGGGGGAAAGAGGGGTGGCTTGTGGGGGAGGGTGAGAGGGGTAAGGGAGGAAGAACGTAAATGTGTGTGTGTGTGTGTGTGTGTGTGTGTGTGTGTGTGTGTGTGTGTGTGTGTGTGTGTGTGTGTGTGTGTGTGTGTGTGTGTGTGTGTGTGTGTGTGTGTGTGTGTGTGTGTGTGTGTGTGAATACAATACAAAAAAATGTTACCATCCAAGAACAGGTGTCTGTGTGTCTGTGTGTGTGCACAATATTCGTCGTTTGTGTGAAACAGATGAAGAGAGAGAATATGCAAGAGAGAAAGAGAGAGAAAGAGAGAGAAATAGAGAGAGATAGAGAAAGGGGAAATGTGAGTGGGAGTGTTGTAGAGTTCAGCAACATGGCAGGGCCCCATCACTTTTTGGAGCTTGTTGTGTTCACCTGCTAAATGGGCGCTTCGATTATTACTTAGAATATGGTCAGGATTATTATTGTCACTACAGCTTTGTGCAAGGTAATTGTTGTAGCCCCAGCTGAGGACATTTCCTGTTGTGACCTACTACTCTCCCTCCTCCCCTTGCCCTATGCCACACACACACACACACGCACGCACGCACGCACAGACACACACACACACACACACACACACACACACACACACACACACACACACACACACACACACACACACACACACACACACACACACACACACACACACACACACACACACACACACACACACACACACACACACACACACACACACGCACACACACGCGCGCGCACACACACACGCACACACACACACACACACGCACACACACACACGCACCCACGCTCAATCATCAGACACACACGCAGCAGACTGTCCAGCAGTTCTCATTAGCCCAAACCTTAATAGCCCTCAGGGACCAGGCTGAAGTCTGGGCTCTGATGAAACCCAGGAGATCAGAGGGTTTAATTCTGACTGGACTAGAGACCCAGGGGACACACACACATACACACACACTTTCATCACACAACCCTTCCCATACTCTACACACCTCCCTCCCTCACCCCTTCCTTCCTTCCTTCCTTCCTTCCTTCCTTCCTTCCTTCCTTCCTTCCTTCCTTCCTTCCTTCCTTCCGTCCGTCCGTCCGTCCGTCCGTCCGTCCTTCCTTCCTTCCTCTCAGATCCAGCCTATGTTGTCTCTCTCCTCTCAGCACCGCAGGCAGTGGCCTTCCTCTTTGTCCTGCGTCTGCAGAGGTTTCTTCTGTGTACACTCCCTCTCAGGCAGGCCAGCACAGTGCTCTGACTGTTTGATGGTGCTTGGACTGACTGCAACAGTGCAACAGCAGTGTGCCTGCCTGCCTAGTTGCCTGGTGCATGGGCTAATACAGATGAAGTGTATCTAGGCCACAGTGCAGTCTCATCAGCCCTGCGTAATTAGAATTCAGAGATATGTTCCACCCAAGGATGCTTTAAAGAGACTCCTATATATAAATAGAGGAAGAGTATCTAATTAAGAGCTCATTCTTCTCTCAGTCAGATTGTATCTCCTTTCTCATTCTCTCCAATTATGACACCCCTGCCCTTTTCTGTTTAATGTGTGCTGGGATTTCAAGGCTGAGGAAGAGTGTGAGGACACTTTCAAAACACCAAGGAGATGTGCAGGGCCCGAGCGTGAGCAAGGGCAACATCTGTGCCTGTCTGGGAGAGGGAGAAGAGTGTGTTGGTGGGAGGGGAGAGAGAGAAAGAGAAAGAGAAAGAGAGGGAGTGAGGGAGGGAGAGAAGGACAGAGAGAGAGAGAGAGGGAGGGAGGGAGGGTGGAATAGTGTCATGACGTTGCCTGTTTGGGTATAGCAAGCCCCATCCCCCTCTCCCTGCCACTCCCTGCCTCCCCCTTTCCACCTACAACTAGGCTGCTGTGGTCAAAGAGAGGTCGTAAATTCCTAAGGAAGACCCTGCCTCATGGCCACACAGTATTAGAGAGAGGGTAAACTTTCATAGAGAAGAAAGGGATTTCTTCCACCTCACAGAACTTGAGGTACGAACAGATTTCATGTTCCGGAAAAAGTATAAAAGATCGGTGAAGATTCCAGCTAGGAACTGGTCCGTTTGTCACAACTTGGGAAACTCATGGGAGACTGTGTGGCTACATTACCATACTGCTGTTTATATAATAGCCTCAGATATGAGGTTTACATCTAATTATTGTATAAGATGAATGAGTGAGTATGATACTGTTTGTATAATTGTGTAATATGATTTTGGACTGTTTAATGAAGAAAAATACAATTCCCTTTTGATTTGAACTAAATCCGAGGACCCAACCCTGAGCCCAGTTAGGGTCAGACATCCTGGGACAGCCCCTTTCTGCAACTCCGAATAAAAACCCAACTTTGAGAAATTATCACTAGACCATGTTTTTCTCCATTAGGAGGGGAACGAAGGTTGTGTACCATTGCTGAATCTTTTAACCATACCACGTGGTTAAACTCTTAGACTATACCGACAGAATAAGAACAAGTCTTTGATATTGATTACTAGTCTGCAGCTAGGAATTCGGTATCATTGAACACGAAGAACGACAACCGCCGAAACATCCATTCTATAACGAATGTCACTCTGAACTATCCACTCTAACTACGACAGAGAGAGAGAGAGAGGACGAAACTCTCCAACAGAAACTAACTTTTCACCAGCGATCAAGACGACACACTGAGCGTAAATATATATATATTGATTGCAATTGTTCCCGAATGAGTGAGCGTTCATGTGTAAAGGATTAGCATGTCAATTGTTATAATTATGAACTCTGTAGTGACTTCTTAGTCGACCCCAATTTCCCCTTTGTCTAACAAGCCGCCATGCCGGTTCAGCCCACTAGGGCATATTCTCCTATCATTTCATGTAACCATTTTAAGTTTGTTTGTTTGTTTATGCATTTCTGTGAATTACTTAGTTAGTAATAAATTAATTATTTAAGACAATTGATGTATGGATGACTCATAGTGAAGACTGGGTTCGTGCAGATAACCAACAATTTACGACGTTTGGAATGAGACTAACGTGAGGTAAATAAATAAATCATTAATCAGAAGACTATTGATCAGATATGAAAATATCTGAAAGGTTATATTGGGAAATTATAACTTTGTAATCTGAATACTTTCCCTGGTGCCCCAACTTCCTAGTTAATTAGTTACGTTATTATTTAGTTGATCGCGTAATAACTAATTACAGAGAATCTTTGATAAAAACTATAAGTCTTCAATTTAATGATAGTAAAGACACGACAATAGCGTTGTCCGGGGTTTGGCCGGGGTAGGCCGTCATTGTAAATAAGAATTTGTTCTTAACCGACTTGCCTAGTTAAATAAAGGTTTAAAAATTTGAATAATAAAAAATTAAAAGAAAGAGAGGGAGGGAGGGAGGGAGAGAGGGGGGAGGGAGAGAGGGGGGAGGGAGGGCGGGAGGGGGGAGGGAGGGAGGAATTGAGGGAGGGAGAGAGGGGGGAGGGAGGGAGGAAGGGAGAGATGGGGGAGGGAGGAAGGGAGAGATGGGGGAGGGAGGGAGGGAGGGAGGGAGGGAGGGAGGGAGGGAGGGAGGGAGGGAGGGAGGGAGGGAGGGAGGGAGGGAGGGAGGGAGGGAGGGAGAAAGTGATTTTGTGTGTGCACTTGTTTGTGGGTGTATGCGTTAGTTTATTTGTTTGTGTGTATGCGTTAGTTTATTTGTTTGTGTGTATGCGTTAGTTTATTTGTTTGTGTGTATGTGTTTGAGCTACAGCTCGTAATCAGTTTGCACGTGCATACGATACAGCCTCTACACAGACATTCACACACAGAGACATACACACGAACACGCACTCGCGCACATGTGCACACACATAAACACGCCTTAATTACCTGGCCTCCTGAGCCCTGTGCCGATAGTCTGTCAGCAGATTCACCTCATAATCCCCCAACCCTGCCCTGAAACAACAGCTGCACTGTCCTATGCAGACGCTATAACACCACCACCACCAAATATACAGATAGTAGCAAAAACACCTAGCTGTACAGACACTATACATTAACACCACCAACTATACCACCAGATATACAGATAGTAGCACCTATCTATACAGATGCTATAACACCACCACCACCACCACCACCACCACCACCACCACCAACTATACAGATAGTAGCATCATCACCTAGCTATACAGACACTATAACACCACCACCAGCAACTACACAGATAGAAACATCACCACCTAGCTATACAGACACTATAACATTAACACCACCAACTATACAGATAGTAACACCATCACCTAACTGTACAGACACTATAACACCACCACCATCAATTATACAGATAGTAACACCATCACCTAGCTATACAGACACTATAACATTAACACCACCAACTATACAGATAGAAACATCACCACCTAG
The DNA here is from genome assembly GCF_045679555.1 of Salvelinus alpinus. NCBI lineage: Eukaryota > Metazoa > Chordata > Actinopteri > Salmoniformes > Salmonidae > Salvelinus > Salvelinus alpinus. The sequence continues at coordinate 25,069,020 of NC_092104.1, forward strand.
CTATACAGACACTATAACATTAACACCACCAACTATACAGATATAAACATCACCACCTAGCTATACAGACACTATAACATTAACACCACCAACTATACAGATAGAAATATCACCACCTAGCTATACAGACACTTTAACATTAACACCACCAACTATACAGATAGAAACATCACCACCTAGCTATACAGACACTATAACACCACCACCACCACCAACTATACAGATAGAAACATCACCACCTAGCTATACAGACACTATAACATTAACACCACCAACTATACAGATAGAAACATCACCACCTAGCTATACAGACACTATAACATTAACACCACCAACTATACAGATAGTAACACCATCACCTAGCTATACAGACACTATAACATTAACACCACCAACTATACAGATAGAAACATCACCACCTAGCTATACAGACACTATAACATTAACACCATCAACTATACAGATAGAAACATCACCACCTAGCTATACAGACACTATAACATTAACACCACCAACTATACAGATAGTAACACCATCACCTAACTGTACAGACACTATAACGCCACCACCATCAACTATACAGATAGTAACACCATCACCTAGCTATACAGACACTATAACATTAACACCACCAACTATACAGATAGAAACATCACCACCTAGCTATACAGACACTATAACATTAACACCACCAACTATACAGATAGTAACACCATCACCTAGCTATACAGACACTATAACATTAACACCACCAACTATACAGATAGAAACATCACCACCTAGCTATACAGACACTATAACATTAACACCATCAACTATACAGATAGAAACATCACCACCTAGCTATACAGACACTATAACATTAACACCACCAACTATACAGATAGAAACATCACCACCTAGCTATACAGACACTATAACACCACCACCACCACCACCAACTATACAGATATAAACATCACCACCTAGCTATACAGACACTATAACATTAACACCATCAACCATACAGATAGAAATATCACCACCTAGCTATACAGACACTATAACATTAACACCACCAACTATACAGATAGTAACACCATCACCTAGCTATACAGACACTATAACATTAACACCACCAACTATACAGATAGAAACATCACCACCTAGCTATACAGACACTATAACATTAACACCATCAACTATACAGATAGAAACATCACCACCTAGCTATACAGACACTATAACATTAACACCACCAACTATACAGATAGTAACACCATCACCTAACTGTACAGACACTATAACACCACCACCATCAACTATACAGATAGTAACACCATCACCTAGCTATACAGACACTATAACATTAACACCACCAACTATACAGATAGAAACATCACCACCTAGCTATACAGACACTATAACATTAACACCACCAACTATACAGATAGTAACACCATCACCTAGCTATACAGACACTATAACATTAACACCACCAACTATACAGATAGAAACATCACCACCTAGCTATACAGACACTATAACATTAACACCATCAACTATACAGATAGAAACATCACCACCTAGCTATACAGACACTATAACATTAACACCACCAACTATACAGATAGAAACATCACCACCTAGCTATACAGACACTATAACACCACCACCACCACCACCAACTATACAGATATAAACATCACCACCTAGCTATACAGACACTATAACATTAACACCATCAACTATACAGATAGAAATATCACCACCTAGCTATACAGACACTATAACATTAACACCACCAACTATACAGATAGTAACACCATCACCTAGCTATACAGACACTATAACATTAACACCACCAACTATACAGATAGAAACATCACCACCTAGCTATACAGACACTATAACATTAACACCATCAACTATACAGATAGAAACATCACCACCTAGCTATACAGACACTATAACATTAACACCACCAACTATACAGATAGTAACACCATCACCTAACTGTACAGACACTATAACACCACCACCATCAACTATACAGATAGTAACACCATCACCTAGCTATACAGACACTATAACATTAACACCACCAACTATACAGATAGAAACATCACCACCTAGCTATACAGACACTATAACATTAACACCACCAACTATACAGATAGTAACACCATCACCTAGCTATACAGACACTATAACATTAACACCACCAACTATACAGATAGAAACATCACCACCTAGCTATACAGACACTATAACATTAACACCATCAACTATACAGATAGAAACATCACCACCTAGCTATACAGACACTATAACATTAACACCACCAACTATACAGATAGAAACATCACCACCTAGCTATACAGACACTATAACACCACCACCACCACCACCAACTATACAGATAGAAACATCACCACCTAGCTATACAGACACTATAACATTAACACCATCAACTATACAGATAGAAATATCACCACCTAGCTATACAGACACTATAACACCACCACCATCAACTATACAGATAGTAACACCATCACCTAACTATACAGACACTATAACATTAACACCACCACCTATACAGATAGAAACATCACCACCTAGCTATACAGACACTATAACACCACCACCATCAACTATACAGATAGTAACATCACCACCTAGCTATACAGACACTATAACATTAACACCACCAACTATACAGATAGTAACATCCCCACCTAGCTATACAGACACTATAACACCACCACCATCAACTATACAGATAGTAACACCATCACCTAGCTATACAGACACTATAACATTAACACCACCACCTACTAGATACTAAGCAACACACCACCTCAACACCTCGATACAAAATAACGCCACAAAATGCCTCAACATCAATACAACACCATTGAAAAACAAGACAACCAACCACCTGAACACAAAACAACAACAAAGTATACCAACTAAATACAAAACACCATTGATACAATACCACCTCAACACAAAATAACTAATACTTCAAAAGTTCAGAACAACCATCACCATCACACAGTTCAACATCATGACCAACGCACTATAACTAAAACATAATTACCTGGTTGCAATCATAGCTCACAGCATTGTTACCTACAAAACACTATCATTACAAGATCTCCTCAAAGTCTTTCAGTGAACTAGAACTGAACCACTATCACTGCATCATCATCATCATCATCATCATCATTCAGTCATGGGCAGAGAGGAGGGTGGCCATCTTGAATTATAGTGTCCTTTCTTCAAGCCTCATTGTATCCCCTGCTGCCCTGACAGGCTTTGGCAGAGGTAGACCGCTAGTGTTGCAGTGCTAAAAACAAAGCCTAATGACAAGACGTAATATGATCCCTTGATTTAGAACAAAGAGTCTGGCACTGGCAGTACTGGTACTGCTAGTTCAGTTTAAGAACAGAAAGTGAAGTTTACCTCAATTTTAATCTCCAGGCTGTATAGAGGCTCAACTCCATGGTTATGTCCCAAACGGTACGATATTCCCTTTATAGTGCTCTACTTTTGACCTGGTCAATTTGATAATGAATAGTGTTATTATTGAACAGATTGAGGAGACTAAATTATTTGGTGTTATCTTAGATTGTAAACTGTCATGGTCAAAACACATACAGTTGAGGTCGGAAGTTTACATACACTTAGATTGGAGTCATTAAAACTCATTTTTCAACCACACGACAAATCTCTTGTTAACAAACTAGTTTTGTCAAGTCGGTTAGAACATCTACTTTGTGTATGACACAAGTAATTTTTTAACAATTGTTTACAGACAGATTATTTCACTTATATTTCACTGTATCACAATTCCAGTGGGTCAGAGTTTACATACACTAAGTTGACTGTCTTTATTAAACAGCTTGGAAAACTCCAGAAAATGATGTCATGGCTTTAGAAGCTTCTGATAGGCTAATTGACATAATTTGAGTAAATTGGAGGTGTACCTGTGGATGTATTTATTTCAAGGCCTACCTTCAAACTCAGTGCCTCTTTGCTTGACATCATGGGAAAATCAAAAGAAATCAGCCAAGACCTCCTCAAGTCATTCTTGGGAGCAATTTCCAAACGCCTCAAGGTACCACGTTCATCTGTACAAACAATAGTATAAACACCATGGTATAAACACCGCTCAGGAAGGAGATGATTTCTGTCTCCTAGAAATGAACGTACGTTGGTGCGAAAAGTGCAAATCTATCCCAGAACAACAGCAAAGGACCTTGTGAAGATGCTGGAGGAAGCAGGTACAGAAGTATCTATATCCACAGTAAAACGAGTCCTATATCGATATAACCTGAAAGGCCGCTCAGCAAGGATGAAGCCACTGCTCCAAAACCGCCTAAAAAACCCAGACTACGGTTTGCAACTGCACATGGGGACAAAGATCGTACTTTTTGGAGAAATGTCCTCTGGTCCGATGAAACAAAAATAGAACTGTTTGGCCATAATGACCATCGTTATGTTTGGAGGAAAAAGGGGGAGGCTTGCAAGCCGAAGAACACCATCCCAAACGTGAAGCACGGAGGTGGCAGCATCATGTTGTGGGGGTGCTTTGCTGCAGAAGGGACTGGTGCACTTCTCAAAATAGATGGCATCATGAGGTAGGAAAATTATGTGGATATATTGAAGCAACATCTCAAGACATCAGTCAGGAAGTTAAAGCTTGGTCGCAAATGGGCCTTCCAAATGGACAATGACCCCAAGCATACTTCCAAAGTTGTGGCAAAAAAGGCTTAAGGACAACAAAGTCAAGATATTGGAGTGGCCATCACAAAGCCTTGACCTCAATCCTATCCTCAATCCCACATTTGTGGGCAGAACTGAAAAAGCGTGTGCGAGCAAGGAGGCCTACGAAGTTGATTCAGTTACACCAGCGCTGTCAGGAGGAATGGGCCAAAATTCACCCAACTTATTGTTGGAAGCTTGTGGAAGGCTACCCTAAACGTTTGACCCAAGTTCAACAATTTAAAGGCAATGCTACCAAATACTAATTGAGTATATGTTAACTTCTGACCCACTGGGAATGTGATGAACAAAATAAAAGCTGAATTAAATCATTCTCTCTACTATTATTCTGACATTTCACATTCTTAAAATAAAGTGGTGATCATAACTGACCTAAGAGGGGATTTTTACTAGGATTAAATGTCAGGAATTGTGAAAAACTGAGTTTAAATGTAGTTGGGGGGGGCGCTGTTTTCACTTTGGGAAGAAAATCGTGCCCAAATTAAACGGCCTCGTACTCTGTTCTAGATCATACGATATGCATATTATTATTACTATTGGATAGAAAAAACTCTGAAGTTTCTAAAACTGTTTGAATTATATCTGTGAGTAAAACATAACTCATTTGGCAGCAAACTTCCAAACAGGAAGTGAAAATTCTGAAAATGGGTGTCTGTGTAAGGCCTTGCCTATTCAGTTGCCTTATATTTATAGATCTGTATGCACTTCATACGCCTTCCACTAGATGTCAACAGGCAGTAGAATGTTGAATGGGGTGTCTAGCTTGATGTGAGACCGAATGAGAGCTTTTGGAGTGACAGGTCCGCCATATTGGCAGTATTTTGCTGCGCACTAGAGAGCACCATATTCTTTTCTGAAATGCGTTAGGTAGACACAACGAAACGCTCCGTCTTGGACGTTATTGGATACATATGAGAAAAACATCATAAAGATGGATTTCCAACTGAGTTTGACCAGTTTATTCAACGTTTATTGTGACTTTTGGAATTTTTCGTTCCATGCGCCAAGAGTTCATGGACATGTGCGCTCCACCATGCTAGCCAAAGTTGCTAATTCGACAGAAAAAATGGCGTTGTGTGTTAGGCTATTGTGTTGAGCTAACATAAATATATATTGTGTTTTCGCTGTAAAACATTTTAAAAATCGGAAATGTTGGCTGGATTCACAAGATGTTTATCTTTCATTTGCTGTATCGGACTTGTGATTTCATGAAATTATATTATATGATATCCCTGTGGCGCTAGGCTAGGCTATGCTAGTCAGCTTTTTTGATGAGGATGATATCGGATCCGGGAGTGGGGGTCGGTAGAGGTTTTAAGGTGTATGTAAACTTCCCACTTCAACTGTAGATTCAATGGTTGTAATGAAGAGATGCTCTGCTTTTTTGACACCACACTCCACAAAATCCTGCAGGCTCTAGTTTAGTCTTATCTTAATTATTGTCCAGCCATGTGGTCAAGTGCTTCAAAGAAAGACCTAGTTAAGCTGCAGCTGGCCCAGAACAGAGCGACACGTCATGTTCTTTATTGTAATCAGAGGGCTAATATAAATACTGTGCTGCCAGTTGAGAAGAGACTCATTTTTATAAGAAACAATGTGTTGAAAATCCCAAATTGTTTGCATAGTCAACTTACACACAGATCTGACACACACACTTACCACACCAGACATGCCACCAGGGGTCTTTTCACAGTCCCCAAATCCAGAAAATATTCAAGAAAGAGTACAGTATTATAAAGAGCCCTTATTGCATGGAACTCCCTTCCATCTCATATTGTTCAAATGAACAGCAAACCTGGTTTCAAAAAACAGACAAAGCAACATCTCACGGCACAACGCCTCTTCCCTATTTGACCTAGATATTTTGTGTGTACCTATTAATATGTAAGCTACGTGTGCCTTTTTTAAATTGATGTAGTTCTGTCCTTGAGCTTGTCTATTAATGTTCTGTATTATGTCATGTTTCATGTTTTGTGTGGACCCCAGGAAGAGTAGCTGCTGCTTTCGCAACAGCTAATGCGGATCTTAATAAAATACCAAATACCACTACCACAGCTATAAAAGGTCAAGCTGGCATAGTGACAATGACAATGTTCCATTTCAGGGTTGCTGGATTTGCGTTCCAAAGTGCTCTGAGTTTTTGACCCTGTTGAGGCATCTTGGAGGGAGTCAGGGAGACAGCCTGCTTGGCCTTTCCCACGAGAGCAATGTCCCCTCTCATTCGGGCCGGAGCCAGCCACCAAACACTTCTCAGCTGTTGCATCACTTCCTGAGAAGAAGGAATGAGGGTCGTGTGACAAAGCAGTGGCTACTGGCGATGATGTCATCAATAGAACAATGAGGACACAGTTTGGACTGAAACACTCGGCGGAGAACAGTGAAACCACAACGTCCTGAAATAGTAGCACACGTCCTGTCCCACTCCACTCCGCACTCGGCACCCCTTCTCACACCTCTCTCTTCCCCCTCTGTTATTCTGTGCTGTGATCCAAACTGTGGCTGCATTGAGCCGTATTGTGTTTGTATGTGTTGGAGACTACTGAATGTGAGAGAGGCACAGTCGGAAAATAACAGGTTGAAGGAAGAGAAGGACAAACAAAACCAATTTCAATTTCAAAGCGGCGGTATCAGCCATTCTCTCTCTGTCCGGTATTCTCTCTCTGTCCGGAAGGGAAGGCGAGCGAAGCGGTAGTGTAGTGGTGGTATAATGACACCATGAGGGTGAGAGGGTCAGTGCAGTAATCAGTGAAGCTGTAATTGACACACACAGTCCCTCAGATCAAGAACAACCTCGGTCACTTCTCTACCACCAGAATGAATGACATCCACACCCGCCAACACAGCAGAGAGAGCCCAATGCTGTTATTCAGCTCACCGAGTTTATTCACAGCTAGTGTTCACACCCTGCCCAAACAGTGGCAAACAAAGAGGGGGATGAAGAGGCCTAGCAGAGAAGGTCTGTGTGGACTTTAATGAGGGTTCAGAGAAGTTAAAGAGCTGCCTGAGCTCTGGGTGTCAATCAGAAGGGCTCATTTTGTGCCACTAATAGTCGGTGTGGTAACAGGGAGCTGGGAGCAGGCGGAGGCATACACTCTGACTTTTCATCCCCCAGCTGCTTAATTTATGCAGCATCTTGCAGTGCTTTTGAGCTGAATAGCAGGCGCGGATGGAATTTGAATTGAAGGGAGTTCGAGAAGTTTGAAGTCACAGCGTTCTTTTCTGTTCTGTTCTGAGACAGGGAAGGGCTCCGTGTGTGTTTGTGTGTGTTTACGTGCTTATGTGTATGTACCGAGGCATCACTACAGTAAATACAGACAGCGATACCAATTCCAGGATGGTGTGACGTGTCTATGTGCTGATTTCTCTCTGTGCTCCTCTGTAATTCCTCTGGGGAGTCATGGCGCCCCTCACATCTCTCACCTTGGCTTTCATAGGCTCAACCTGACACCCAAGGAGATTCCCCTTCCCACCCCTCCCTATCTCCCTCTGTCCTCTTTTGCCATTCTCCCCCACTCCCTACCATCCTTCCTCTCCCCTTTGCCCCCTCCTTCACTCACACTCTCCTTCTCCCGACCCTATTTGCCCCCCCCTCTCCCTCCATCCCCCTCTCCCTACTTGCTCCCTCCCTCCTACCACACAACCCCTTTCTCAATTCCTCCCCCCTCCCTCCATCCGTCCCGCTTCCCATCCTGGTGAGTAACAGATATAAGGCATCTACTTCTGTTCTGAACACGGTTTCATTTCTGGCTTCCTGTCTTTTTTTCTCCTACTGAAGCAATTTGAGAAAAGATGCTTGCTCCAGGGCTCCAGTGGCAGAGCCCCTGTTTGATATGCTGTCTGCCTTATGAGCTGTCAAGACACAGAGCAGGAATCAGATGGGAATGCCTAGGTGAGGAGGGATGGAGGGAGGGAGGGAAGGAGGGACGAGAAAAAAACTAAGCAGCATGCTTCCAAGCGAGTCAGCATGGAGATACACTAATTACCCAGGCCATAATTAGAGCTACGTCTGACAAACAGAAACAGGCTTTCATCCCTCCCCCATCCCTCCCTCCCCTCCACTTTGGGTGAGTCCGCACTCATCCATGGTCCACATTCCTCTCCTCTCCTCTCCTCTCCTCTCCTCTCCTCTCCTCTCCTCTCCTCTCCTCTCCTCTCCTCTCCTCTCCTCTCCTCTCGTTTCTTCCTGCCTGTTGGCTCTTCCCTTTTCAGGAGGAACCCCCCCCCCCCTTCTCTTTCTTATTCTCTTCTTCCTGCCTGTCGATATGAACACGATGCCCTGTCAATTTTCAGGAGAAATCCCTGTCGGACATCATTTTGGGTGAATCCTCACTCATCCCCCCTCTTCCTCTTATCCCTCCTCTTCTCCTCTTCTTCTCCCCATCTGTCGAACATGAACGTAGGGCTTTTAACTTTTCAGCAGAAAATCAATGCTCTACTTTGGTCTAACTGGGAGTAAACTCAGAGGAGGATGTAAAAGAAGAAAAGTAGGGCAGATGTATTCTCCTTCTCCAATTTCCAATGACATTTCTCTGGCTGTGATCTCTTTTACGATGAGAGTGGTCATGATTTAATCTCCTCTAATAATGCCAATGATAACTATATCATGGACAGCATTTCCGGAGGACAGTATTGTAATCAAAGGTGCATATTGGGTTATTATTTCACTCTCAGTCTTGGTTTGGCATTATCATCAATCATGTTGGTGCTCATAAACACTGTTTGTTCATATCCGAGGTGATATATTTGTTGGAAATGTTGATTCTGGCATGGCGTCATTCATTCAAACCTCTTAAGGATCCGCACCTTTTTTTCATTTTTCGCCTAAAATGACATACCCAAATCTAACTGCCTGTAGCTCAGGCCCTGAAGCAAGGATATGCATATTCTTGGTACCATTTGAAATATAACACTTTGAAGTTTGTGGAAATGTGAAAGCAATGTAGGAGAATATAACACAGAATATAACAAAGAAAAAAACAACATTATTCTGTATTTTTTTTGGTACCATCACCTTTGAAATGCAAGATACATTTTGGCCACTAGATGGCAGCAGTGTATGTGCAAAGTTCTACACTGATCCAATGAACCATTGCATTTCTGTTCAAAATTTAGCAGCAAGACTGCCCAAATGTGCCTAATTTGTTTATTAATAACTTTTCATGTTCAAAATTGTGCACTCTCCTCAAACAATAGCATGGTATTCTTTCACTGTAATAGCTACTGTAAATTGGACAGTGCAGTTAGATTAACAAGAATTTAAACTTTCTGCCAATATCAGATATGTCAATGTCCTGGGAAATGTTCTTGTTACTTACAACCTCATGCTAATCGCATTAGCCTACGTTAGCTCAACCGTCCCGTGGAAGGGACACCAATCAGTTAAGTCCTCCTCTCATTTACACTGCACACGTGACACAAGGCAGATGCCAGGTTCATGGTCGGGCCCCTGTGTTTGAATACATGAGCACAGAGATAAACGTTTCTTCTATTATATTTCTGAAGAATAATAAATGGAATTCGGTATCAAACAGCAACATTTGTTTAAATTGGATTCTGGGCCGTTCTCTGCTGCTCAGTCAAGTTCAAGCATCAAAACAGGATGGCATCGAGAACGCCTGCTTGGTGTGTGTGACAGACACTATGACAGGTGAAGGGGGAGTGTGTGTGTGTGTTTGGGGAGGAGGGGGGCGGGGGAGGCAGTGGATGTAGTCAATGGCACTTCAGATGAAAGGAAGAAAGCTATGGAGGGGAGACGACTAAGAGATTGCATTTGACCACAAGAAAATGACAATCAAGTTTGATATAAAGCTGTAGGAATAAAAATATATCATAGGAAAAGATAAGTAGGGTACACATACATATGTTGCTCATTACACAAGTCACATGTAGAGCACTGCACATATAAACAAACAAACGTGTCATGTCATATGCAGAGACGTTAAGGCGAATTACAAGAGTCTGTGTCTGTGTGTGGGTGTTTGGGTCTGATGCACTGAGGACAGCTTTGTTGTCCACTACCCTTTCTCCTCCTCCCCTCCTCATACCCCCTCCTCATACCCCTCCTCCCCTCCCTCCTTGTATCAGCAGATCTCCCACCCAGGGCCGCTTTGGGCCGTTGGGAGACAGAGGAGAGGAGGGGGAGTAGCGTCTGGTCGCATGCGTGAATCATGGCCTGTGTGCGAGCGGGCCAATGTGTGCTCTGCATACATGATCTCATGTGTGTGTGTGTGTGTGATGGAGAGAGAAGTGAGTCACGGACAGTCACAACACTGCGCATCCCCCACCGACCAGGCAGTCAGATGATTGGAGCAGATAGTGGACGGTGGGGCCATGGGCAGTACTGAGGGAGAGACAGAAACAGCCAGGCCAGCCCTATTTATTGAATTGAGCTTAAACAGAAAATACTGAGTCAGAGTTGGCAGGCAGGGCCCTGCTGTTAGTTAGTTCATGTGTATGTTTGGAGAAGAGGACAGAGATGACTATCATAGAGGGAGTTTATGTTGCTCCTTCCTGAGAGAGTGCTGATGGGTGGAGTGATGGGGGCTGACTGGCTGGTTGGCTGGCTTGCAGGCTGAGGGAGGCTCTGGCTGTGAGGCTGGTCATGTGAGGTCTCACACAGCACATCACTGCCTTCATGTGGTTATGTTTAGAGCTGCATCTGAAATATGATGCAGTTGCCCATATATACAGTAGATGGCGATAGTGTACTACTACTTATTAGTTCTTGGCAGCAGTTAGCAGTAGGGGAGTTGATCAAAGTTCCTTTCATCAATAAATGTTATACATTTTCAGAATTTTTATTCAAATGGACACATTTGTCAATCATAGTCTAACACTCATTTATTAAAACAAACTTTGCCCAATGGTAGGACCACAGGTCCATCTTTGACAGATTTCTGGAGGCTGTCATTTTCGTCAAGCAGCATGACTTTATGCAACAGATCTCCTTTGCATATTGTTGATCAGGCTGTTGATTGTGGCCTGTGGAATGTTGCCTCACTCCTCTTCAATGGCTGTGCGAAGTTGCTGGATATTGGCAGGAACTGAAAGCGCTTATCGTACACGTTGATCCAGAGCATCCCAAACATGCTCAACGGGTGACATGTCTGGTTAGTACTAGGAAATGTTCAGCTTCCAGGAATTGTGTACAGATCCTTGCGACATGGGGCCGTGCATTATCATGCTAAAACATGAGGTGATGGGGGAGGATGAATGGCACGACAATGGGCCTCAGGATCTCATTCAAATTGCCATTGAATAAAATGTAATTGTGTTTGTTGTCCATAGGTTATGCCTGCCCATACCATAACCCCAACACCACCATGTTGCACTCTGTTCACGTGAAGAGCACACTTCTCCAGCGTGCCAGTGGCCATTGAAGGTGAGCATTTGCCCACTGAAGTCAGTTACGACACTGAACTGCAGTCAGGTCAAGACCCTGGTGTGGATGATGAGCATGCAGATGAGCTTCCCTGAGACAGTTTGTGCAGAAATTCTTCGGCTGTGCAAGCCCACTGCTGTCCGAGTGGTTTCAGACAGTCCCACATGTGGAGAAGCCGGATGTGGAGGTCCTGTGCTGGCATGGTTACACATGGTCTGCGGTTGTGAGGCCGGTTGGACGCACTGCCAAATTCGTACTGCCAAAAAGACGTTGGAGGCTTATGGTAGAGAAATGAACATTTAATTATCTGGCAACAGCTCTGGTGGACATTCCTGCAGTCAGCATGCCAATTGCACACTCCCTAAAAACCTCTGTGGCACTGTGTTGTGTGACAAAACTGCACATTTAATACCTTTTATTGTCCCCGGCACAAGGTTCACCTGTGTAATGATTATGCTGTTTAAGCAGCTTCTTGATATGCCACAACTGTCATGTGGATGGATTGTCTTGGCAAAGGCGCAATGCTCACTAACAGGGATGTAAACACATTTTTGCACAATATTTGTGAGAAATAAGCTTTTTGTGCATATGGAACATTTCTGGGATCTTTTGTTTCAGTTTATGAAACATGGTAGCAACATTTTACATGTTGCATTTATATTTTTGTTCGGTATAGTTACTGCCTCACTTCATGTTTAAAGGAAAGGTAACTGTTATTGAGCTGTCTGGGTATTGAACCATACAGATGCGTTGTATCATTCAAATGACCCTGCTTGATGTATATTTATGTACTCGATAGAACTTAACTTACAAATACATTTGAATCAAGGATTGTTTGAAACTGCCTTACATATTTTCACCCCTACAATGTGTTTGAACCAACCAGTGTTCCTTTTTATATTTGTCTTCTATACTGCTCTCTCTCTCCTAATGTGAGAAAACGATCAAGTTATTGTCAACAGCTCCTTTGCTAAAATAAACACCCCACCAGTAACCCATAGCAACAGTGTTTCACAAGCTGAGACAAGCATTTGAAACAGATGGACCAGAGGACCAGCACATCACAAAAAACAAAATCTGATTATCCACACATCACCACACATTCAAAAGGACACAGTCTTTGTATATTCAACACATTGTTCTACATCAACATTAACAACATGGTTCTATGCCAACAACAACATTGTTCAACAACAACATTGTTCTACGCCAAACACAGCTTCATCTGATATTTTTTTTGAATGTTTTATCCTTATTTAATTGTATTTTATTACCGAAAAAGCCAGTAAGGATCTGAAGATGGTAGGTAATTCTAGCTAATTGTTTCATTTTGGCATCAGCCATCATTACCTGAGTGTTCAGATAGTGTCAGGTTAATGTCTGTCTGTCAGTCTGTCCAGTGGTGGGGAGTGCATGGGCCTCCTTCACACACCAGGCCTAGGTCTGCAGTGAGTCGCCCTGCCCAGCAATCTGTCACCACCTGCTGGGCTCATTACCCCGGCCCTTCCCCTGTCCCCTGGTAGGACAGACAGAGCTGCCATTCTGCTGTCCGTCCATCAGCCAACACAGACAGATGTTCATTAGAGCCTCATTTCCCCTCCCAATCTATTGGAAAATCTAACATCTATTATCATAGATGGGCCCTGTCTATTTAGCCACTCTGCTGTTTCTTCCCATGTCCCTTCTGACATTGTCACTGTGCTCACTCTGTATAAGTCCCACTAGCTGAGGGGTAATTAGGGACCTCAGGTTGAATACAGAAGACACATATGTTTATATTTTCAGCTTTGATCACTTGTTGCTTCACCGTAGATATACAATACACAGAATTTTAAAGTGGACACAACACAATATTTCCGTGAGAGTTAAAAGGGAAAACATTTTCTGTGAGGCTTGGGGCTCATTGGATACCAATGGTATGGGAACATGTCCTGATCTGATACATGGTCAGGGACAGTGATTTGGCGGGGCAGATGGGAGTGGAGATGGGGTGGGAGTAGGTGGGAAGGGGAATGGGAGCTACCCCTTGGCCCTTTATCAACCGGCTCAGCCCTCAGCCCAGGCCTAGCCCATGTCACTCAGCAGTAGGATCCAGTTGACCAAAGGGACCTGGAGGTTGGCTCTTCTCTTCCCAGAGAGAGGGGCCTTGTTCCTGCCTGCCTGTGATGAGACACAGGCTGCTGACAGAGTAGAGGACTCTCCAGTCCCTCCCTCTCCGCTAGAGGAAGATGCTACACTGTGACATTGAGACTGTGGACTAGCTGCACTTTACGATCCCGCCCCACTCAACTCTCCAATCCCCTATTCATATTCACAGGCTACCTCATAACAGAACGTGTCACTCAACCTAGGAAGCTAGTCTCAGAGAGAGAGGGGGAATAGCTCTGTTTGTGTGTGTGTGTGTGTGTGTGTGTGGGGGGGGGGGGGCGTTCACTACACAGGGGGCAATACAGCTATGGGTACTGATTGGGCTTACTGTGCAGCTCTTCTCTAGGTAGATAAAAGCGTAGTGAGTCTGTCTCAGAGTGGGTATATTAACGCTGTCAGTAGCATTGTGCTAAGGAATGCTTTGTGTCTGCTACTATATGGACTAGAACCCCTTAGAGCAGGGTTTCCCAAACTTGGTCCTGGATCCCCTACTGGGTGCATGTTTAGTTTTTTGCCCTAGCACTACACAGCTGATTCAAGTAACCAACTCATCATCAAGCTTTAATTATTTCAATCAGCTGTGTAGTGCTCGGGGAAAAAAACTTAGATGCACCCAGGAGCGGCTTAGATGATGGTTATAATGTTTAATGGTCAGTTATAGAGGGCAGAAGGAGGAGAAGGAGGAGGAAGTGGAAGACCAGGAGGATGAGGAGGATGAGGATGAGGAGGATGAGGAGGAAGAGGAGGAAGAGGAGGAGGATGGGGAGGAAAAGGAAGTGGAAGACCAGGAGGATGAGGAGGATGAGGATGAGAATAAGGAAGAGGAGGAAGAGAAGGAGGATGAGGAGGAGAATGAAGTGGAATGGCAGGAGGATGAGGATGATGAGGATGAGGAAGTGGAAGAGAAGGAGGATGAGGAGAAGATGAGGAAGAGTAGGAGGATGAGGAGGAAAAGGAAGTGGAATGGCAGGAGGATGAGGAGGATGAGGAAGATGAGGAAGTGGAAGAGAAGGAGGATGAGGAGGAGGAAGTGGAGGAAGAGGAGGAAGAGGAGGAAGAGTAGGAGGAGGATGAGGAGGAGGATGAGAAGGAGCGGGATGAGGAGGAGGATGAGGAGGAGAAGGAAGTGAAGAGCAGGAGGATGGGGAGGAGGAGGAGGAGGAGGATGAGTGGTAGGATGAGGAGGAGAAGGAAGTGGAATGGCAGGAGGAGGAGGAGAAAGAGGAGGAGGATGAGGAGGAGGAGAAGGAAGGGGAGGAAGAGGAGGACGTGGAAGAGCAGGAGAATGAAAAATATGAGGAGGAGGAGGAGGAAGAGTAGGATGATGAGGAGGAGGAGAAGGAAGATGAGGAAGAGGAGGATGTGGAAGAGCAGGAGAATAAGAAGGATGAGGAGGAGGATGATGAGCGGGATGAGGAGGAGGAGGACGAGGAGGAGAAGGAAGTGAAGAGCAGGAGGATGGGGAGGAAGAGGAGGAGGAAGATGAGGAAGTGGTAGGATCAGGAGGAGAAGGAAGTGGAAGAGCAGGAGGATGAGGAGGATGCAGAGCATGAGGCAGAGGAGGAGGAGGAAGAGAAAGAGGCGGAGGAGGAAGTGGAAGAGCGGTAGGAGGAGGAAGAGGAAAAGGATGAGGAGAAGGATGAAGAGCCTCTCCCAGCCTCCCCCATCCTCTGCCAGCCTCCCCAGCCTCCCCCAGCCTCTCCCAGCATCACCCAGCCTCCCCCAGCCTCTCCCAGCATCCCCCAGCCTCTCCCAGCCTCCCCTGGTGTCCCTCAGCCTCTCCCAGCATCCCCCAGCCTCTCCCAGCCTCCCCTAGCCTCCCCCAGTGTCCCCCAGCCTCCCCTGGTCTTCCCCAGTATCTCCCAGCCTCTCCCAGCCTCCCCAGCCTCTCCCAGTATCCCCCAGGCTGCTCTGGCCTTCCCCAGCATCCCTCA
Source organism: Salvelinus alpinus (assembly GCF_045679555.1). Lineage (NCBI taxonomy): Eukaryota > Metazoa > Chordata > Actinopteri > Salmoniformes > Salmonidae > Salvelinus > Salvelinus alpinus. Next base: position 25,085,253 of record NC_092104.1, read on the forward strand.
GCCTCTCCCAGCATCACCCAGCCTCCTCTGGCCTTTCCCAGCCTTCACCAGCATCCTCTGGCCTTCCCCAGCCTCTCCCAGCCTCCTCCAGCCTCCTCCAGCCTCTCCCAGCCTCTCCCAGCCTCTCCCAGCCTCTCCCATTCTCCTCCAGCATCCTCCAGCCTCTCCCAGCCTCCCCTGGCCTTCCCCAGCATCCCCACTTTTTTCTAAGAGTGTAGCGTATACACACATCTACACACATGTGTACATGGACACTCACTCATGCACGCACGTACGCACACACACACACACACACACACACACACACACACACACACACACACACACACACACACACACACACACACACACACACACACACACACACACACACACACACACACACACACACACACACACACACACGCATACGCACACACACGCACACGCACACACACACACGCACACACACACACACACACGCACACACACGCACACACACACGCACACACGCGCACACACGCACACACGCACACACGCACACACATACACACACACACACAGTCTCTGTCTGGGGAAGTCCAGTCTATTATATGATTAATAGGGCAGAGCAGCTAACCTCCTGTACCTCATGCTATCTCTCTGCTGAATTTGGAAAAATAAGCAGCCAGTCAGCTAACATGACATACAGAAGAAAAACTTCCCAGCTCACTGGCATACAGTACAGAATGGGTATGATAGAGCTTAGCTTGCAATGAACCTCTAAGCTAGCGGAAAATAGAACTGTAAGCTCCATTTTTCTTTTACTGTTATCGTACCAGGTATGTTGACTGAGATCACATTTTTATTTATAACATTGGCTGCCGAGGAGAGAGGACAGAAAAGAGGGGAGGGGAGGAGACGATACGGGAGGAGATGAAACAAGAGGAGACGAGAGGAGACGAGAGGAGAGGAGACGAGAGGAGAGAAGACAAGAGGAGAGGAGACGAGAGGAGAAGAGGAGATGAGATGAGAGGAGACGAGAGGAGACTAGAGGAGACTAGAGGAGACTAGAGGAGAAGAGACAAGAGGAGAGGCGATGAGACGAGAGGAGATGAGAGGAGACGAGACAAGAGGAGAGGAGACGAGACAAGAGGAGAGAAGACAAGACAAGAGGAGAGAAGACAAGACAAGAGGAGTGGAGACAAGAGGAGAGGAGATGAGAAGAGAGGAGACGAGAGGAGACGAGAGGAGAGGAGAGGAGACGAGAGGAGAGGAGATGAGAAGAGTTGTGTCCATGGTAGTCTGAGCACACTAGTTTCTGACTGTACTGGTGTCCTGAGGTGCAACAGAAAATAGAGAGCAGCACAGTACAATTTTGAGGTTGATTCTCAGGCCTAACATAACAGATAATGTGTGTGTATGGGTTTGTGTGTGGGTGTGTTGGGGGGGGGGGGCGGTTTAGGTCAATGTACTGGGCAGTGGCAGTGCACCTAACACCATGGTCGGCCTTGATGAGACTGAAAAGCCTGACAGAACTGATATTTTCACAGAGAGCTGTAGGGATTTCAGAAACCTTTTTAAAAAACATAGTAAAACTAAAATTGACCAGTGGTGAGCTAATAAAAATGTGCTCAAATGCAAAGCGAGAAATTATTTGAGATCAACGTGTCACATAATTTTAACGTCAGAGCTCACTTCAACACTCCATTCCATATTTCCATTTTAGTATTTTTATTGGGTGTGGGGAAAAATATTTAGCTGGGCCTTTGACTGCTTACTTTGCTGTCAGTCCAACCATTCATAGGAGACTGACATGGTTTTGAAACTGTTTGGATAACTTAACCCCATTAGCTGGCACTGATCAACATGGTTTGGAGAACTTGGATGTGAGGAGAAATGGAGAGAAGATTGGAGGGATGAGAGGATGGGAAGAGAGGAGGGATGAAGGAGAGAATAGAGGAGGGGAAGAAAGGAGGGATGAGAGGAGGGAAGAAGAGGGAAGAGAGGAGGGGAGAGAGGAAGGAAGAGAGTTAAGAGAGGAGGGAAGAGGGAAGAGGGGAGGGGAAGAGAGAAAGGGAAGAGATGAGGGAAGAGAGAGGGAACAGGAAGGAAGAGGAGGGAAGATATGAGGGAAGAGAGGAGGGAAGAGAGGAGGGAAGAGAGGAGGGAAGAGAGGAGGGAAGAGAGGAGGGAAGAGATGAGGGAAGAGATGAGGGAAGAGAGGAGGGAAGAGAGGAGGGAAGAGATGAGGGAAGAGAGGAGGGAAGAGAGGAGGGAAGAGAGGAGGGAAGAGGAGGTTAGAACAGAACAAGTCTCTATAGGCTTGTTATTAAGAGAACAGCACACTTCAGCACACTATCAGGCATATCACTGGACTGTCATCGGGGCTGGACGGCCGAGGCCGGGGGAGTAGACTGCGGACCCTGAAACAAAGCTTTGTCCACTCTCTGATGGATGGGTTCATGGCCCGAGGTGCAATAATGTCCACTTGGCCCGAGTGCCCCCCCCCTATCTGACCACTGAGAACTCAGAAGGGACTGAAACCCGATCCACTTCAATTCATTGGAGTAGAGGTATACTCTGTGCTGGGGATAGAAAGCTTAAACCAGGTATTCATGTCTCCACATTCACCTCATTTTCTGATTCTTCCAATATCCAATTATAGCTCAGCTGAAGATCAATTATACTCTGTCCAAACTCTCCCAAAGTCCCTGACCTCTAACTAATACTGTAGTAGAAGTGCAGTTGCAGCAGTTTTTCCTCTGCTCTGTCAATCCTGTCAGGTGGCCATCCATCATGGTCCAGGTATTTGTGTTCACCTGGAGCTGACTGAGTGAAGACAAGGGTCCATGTTGCTCTGTCAGTCACTGAGTAATGATACTGCTGGGCCTCCTCGTCTGACCACATCTCACTGAAACGGTCCACATACCTAACACCAAACACTGGGCTGCCTGACTCACACCGCAGCCTCTTAACATAATCATATTATAGCAGCTCTGTGCTTTTCATTACTCTACCCACACTCAGTACATCCACAGTACTGAGCATTGACAGACAACATATGACAAGTTGAAGCACAAGTAATCATTCATAAAGTACACCTCACATAGTTGAGAGGGAATGGAAGTGAATGAGTGATGTGTTACTAAATTTACTGTGATCAATAACTGCATGGAAAGTGGAATTCAATTGGATTTAATTGAGCTGGCATTTTCTTCATGCAATTGGCATATGCCCCATTTCAAGGCTTCCCTGTCCCTGTCCCCCTTCCCTCCCTCCCTGTTTATCCCTGCCCCCCTTCCCTGTCCATGTCCCTGTCCCCCTTTCCTGTCCCTGTCCCCCTTCCCTGTCAGTGGGGCAGCATAGAGGCCTCAGACGGAGGTTCATCCCACATGGAAAAATGATTAGCTGTGGAGGGGAACGCCGCCGCCTCCATAAATTTCGCCACAGCAGCGCTTGAGAGAAAGCTCTGACGACTGGTATCTCACTGGCCGTTCCCTTTCTCCAAATGGAGGGGCATAAATCAGGCCTGCTCCCTAGCGCTGCGGATGGCTGACTGGCTGGAGGGATGGGATGGCTGGCTGGCTGGCTGGGTCCAGGGATGCAGAGTTACAATCCACTCACCCCGACCTGGCTGATCTGGAGCTGGGAGAACAGATTCTACTGTGTCGTTGAGGGAACACCCATGGAGAGTTGATCTAATTTATCCTGATTCCACCAACAAAGAGAGAATAGTATAATTTTCCAAATTAACAGTTGTAGCATATGGTAGCACCTGGAAATAATTACAATTAGATGATGCATGTCACACATACTCTTGCAGCAAAACGTCTTCATATTATTTATTCTTAAACAAATCAAAGAAGCTTTATTGCACCAATCATAGAAGAGCAGCGCTACTGTATATGTGACATATGGTACCAGAGCCCAGTATGATGATAGACAATATGACAGGAGAGGAGAGGAGAGGGAAGGCTGGCTGGCTGCAGTCATTCTACCATCCTCTACGCCAAACCCATTTGACCCCAAGGAACGGAAAAGCAACATTAGTCCAGAATTTATAGGCCCTGGGTCTGCTAGTTAGACAAGCAGGCTGTCCCTGAGATGCAGTAAATAAGCATTAGCCTAGCTCTACGGTATGAGGCCAGCGGCTGGAACATTAGTCATGGTGAAATGGGAACCATGCCGTCTCTAGGCCCCAGACGACCAGACAAGAATCTCTGAGGCAGTCGGAGACAGACAGCCCTAGTCTATATCCAGCTGACGAGGACCGTGGACGTAGAACAGGACTGTATGTAACTGTATGTTATGTCTCCATGTGGTTTTGATATCTGTGTCCCATATGGCACCCTATTTGACCAGGGCCCAAAAATGAGGAAAACCTTAGA